>NC_142070.1:11902500-12140000 GCF_059756535.1 Pantherophis guttatus | reverse complement strand
CGGGGTGAGCTCCCATTACTTGTCCCAGCTTCTGCCAACCTAGCAATTTGAAAGCACATAAAAATGCAAGTAGAAAAATAGGGACCACCTTTTGTGGGAAAATAACAGCGTTCCGTGCACCTTTGGTGTTTAGTCGTGTCGGCCACATGACGATGGAGATGTCTTCGGACAGCGTTGGCTCTTCGGCTTTGAAACGGAGATGAGTCGGGAACGATTAGCACATATGTGCGAGGGGAACCTTTACCTTTACCTTATCACTGACTTGAAAGCACATTAATTATGAATATCAAAAGAAGTTCTAGACGAACAATTCATATGCATAGAAAACTGTGATCTTTCTTTTTAGTATTGAATCTAAGTATTAGGTCAGCAAACTTAAATATAGGCACATATACAGGAGGAAGGTGCTTTATACTGAATTAGACCACCTGCCTATCACTGTCACTAAACAGTTTAATCGCATTGTACTCATGTCAGTGGTTCCGGGTTGAAAGGATTAGCCAGTGACATCACTTTTGCCAAGGGAATGCCCAGTTCAGGATTCCTTTCATGTCCCTGGCAGAAGCTAGAGCGAAGGACGGGAGCTCACCCCATCCCAGGGCAGCATTCGGGTCTTGAACACAGAGAACTCAGACTTGCTAACCTCCAATCTTGTGTCCTAACCATATGAGCTACTGTGCTCCTAACATTTTAACCGGCCTTCCAGAGCTATCAGAGACTGCTTTTATATGTATATATATAAATATCTGTCTCAATTTATTCAATGGATTGAAGATCTGACTGCACTTCCAGTCTATAGGATAGCCTATAAATGTAGGCTTTGTATAGACAAGTATAATGAATTATGGAAATCATTTATGCAATAGGTTAAAGAAAGATACTTGTATAAATCAGGGGTGAAATGCTTCCTGTTCGGACCGGATCGCCTGATCCGGTAGCAATGGCGGCGGGTGGTTCGGAGAACCAGTAGCAAAAATCGCTGCGCCCCCACCCCCACCCCATGCCCAGCTGAGCCGCGCGATCATCAGAGGCTGTTTTTTTTTTTTTTACTTTCAAAAGCATTTTTTCTAAAACCTCTTTAGCCGAAAAAATGCTTTTAAAAGTTAAAAAAAAGCCTCTGATGATCACGGGGCTCAGCTGGGATCATCAGAGGCTTTTAAAAGCATTTTTTTCTACAACCTCTTTGGCTGAAGAGGTTATAGAAAAAATGCTTTTAAAAGTAAAAAAAAAAAAAAAAAGTTCACCACACCCACCCAGTCATATTACCCCCCCCAAACCAAGCCACGCCCACAGAACAGATAGTAACAAATTTTAGATTTCACCCCTGGTATAAATGTAATAGAAATATATACAATTTGAATAATACTTGCATTAGATTAGTACTGTATATATCGAATTGTAACTGTTTAGTGTTATAACATGTCATATAATGTCATTAATTAAAAAAATAATTTTTTAAAACATCGTGAATGCTCCAACCCTGGAAGTTTTTAAGAAGAGATTCGACAACCATTTGTCTGAAGTGGTGTAGGGTTTCCTGCCTAAGCGGAGTTGGACTAGAAGACCTCCAAGGCCCCTTCCAACTCTGTTATTCTATTCTAAAAAGCAATAAAAATAAATAAGCAAAACATAATTCTTTCTGTTACTCTTTTCACATCCATGTTACAATATTCCATATCGCTTGGCTATTATGGGACGGGCTCTGAGAGATTTTTCTACGCTGTCAGTCACAACTTTAATCAACTGAGATTTTCCCATAATACTATTTAGTCAGATATAGAAGATGTAGACTAAATCATAGTTTTAGCTGTGTCCATGCCACATGCAATGGTCAGATGGTCAGTGTGTGTGTGTGTGTGTGTGTGTGTGTGTGTGTGTGAGAGAGAGAGAGAGAGAGAGAGAGCGAGAGAGAGAGAGAGAGAAAGAAAGAGAGGGGGAAGAGAGAAAGACTATTATAACACTTTTTGAAGTATAAGTATAAGTATAATTTTATTTCTATACTGCCCTTCTCCCGAAGGACTCAGGGCGGTGTACAGCCTATTTAACAACACAAGACAAACATCAATTAAAAATTTAAAATTATTAAATAAATTCGGCTCAATTTAAAACCCCAGAAAATTTAAAATACCCCAATTTAAAATATTACGTTGATAGCCCGGCCTGGCAGAACAACAGGGTCTTCAATGCACAGCGAAATACCCGGAGGTCGGAGATCTTACTTATTTCCGGGGGCAGTTCATTCCACAGGGCTGGGGCTCCCACAGAGAAGGCCCTCCCCCTGGGTGTCGCCAGCCGACATAACTTGGCCGATGGCACCCTGAGGAGACCCTCTCTGTGGGAGCGAACTGGCTGGTGGGAGGCTATTGGTGGCAGAAGCCGGTCTCGAAGGTACCTGGGTCCTATGCCATGGAGTGCTTTAAAGGTGGTGACCAACACCTTGAATCGCACCCGGTAGACCACTGGGAGCCAGTGCAGCTCGTGCAGGAGGGGTGTCACATGGGCACAACAACAGTTATCCGAAGTTTCTGAATCCAACTAAAAATGCTGGTGTGAACTATAAAGCATGTCTGTATTATGGACCACCTCCTTTCAATAATTTTTGCTTCCAAGGAGAGGATGACTATAGTCACATCCCTGAGAGAAACCAAAGAGATGTGGAAGCTCCATCACTGGAGGTTTTCAAGAAGTGATTGGACAGTCATTTGTCCAGAAGGGTATAGGATCTCCTGCTTAAGTAGAGAGCTGGATTAGAAGACCTCCAAGGCCCCTTCCGATTCTATTATTGTATGTTCTAAGTCCCTGGAGACAATCCTTTTTTGTGGTGGCCCCAAACTTATGGAATACTGTTCTGACCTAAAAAGCAGGAAGCAGAGTCTTGGTCCCGGCAAAACCTCTTTTATTTACACGACTGTGAATTCCTTTCATTCACAATCAGCAAGGCCTGTCCAAACAGTTTTTCAAAGGAATATTTATAAACACACACCTTATCTCGCTTGGAAGGCTGCCAGGTTACTAATTTCCAAACGTAGTACAAGGCAAAACTTGGCACAGAGTCTCTCAGAGTCATGGAATGAATGAATGGTTTCCCGCAAAAGCCCATTCCCCGTTCGCTCCTCTTTTGTTTCCTATGGGAGGGGCCAATTACCTCCAAGGTGTGACTTTACTCCCAAGTTGACTCTGCTTTCTGAGTTGTTCTTGTCTTCTGGCAGCATCCACATACTGGGAACAGGCTCCAGCTGTTCCTGTGCCTCACTGCTGTCTAACTCCCTCTCTGCCTCCAACGCAGAGCCCTCGTCCGAGCTTTCCCCAGCCCCCAGGACTGGCCCATATTCCTCCCCAACCTTCTCACTGTCCGACTCTGCTGCTAGCTCTGCTGGCCGCCAGCGGACCACAACAACTACTTTCCACGGAAGCAAATTTCAAAAGTGCAGAGTCCTAAAGAATTTTATTTGACATACCATATCCCTTACCGATGGTAGATCTCAGTGGGCCTAAGTAGATCAGAGCTATGCAAAACTGCCTAAAGCTGATTATGAAGAGCCGAATGTCCTCCAGCACAGAAGATTCTTCTGAAGGAAACTCATGTTGTTGAATTTCAAAAGTGCTTTGGGGCCTCGGGGAGGGGGGGGGGTGAAAAATCCACCCAAGCTTCAGGAAGAACATCCAACTGCATCAAAGCCAGGTCAAATGTGACATCTCCCCCACCACACCCCCTCAGCAAACCTTAAATGTTATACGGCTTCAGAATCAGTAGCATCATTACACCCCCCAGCTCATTGTAAATGCCTCGGCTATACAAACAGGAAGACGAATGGTTACTCAGGCAAACTTGAGCCCACAATGGGAAAGGTGCAGAGGCAAAACATTATAACAGCCTTCCTTTGAAAGAACCTGACAGTTGATAGATGAGTATCCATAAAACCCACAAAGGCTGCCTGTGTAAAGCTCCTACTGCCACCCCATTCTCCCTGGGAAACTATTTACCTTAATCTAGGAGAGAAAATATTATTTTCAGGGCAATTATTTTCCCTACTTTAAATGGGAAAGGGATCATTAAAAAGCTTTCTTTGTCCGATTTCCCTTCTGCTGAAAAACGCAAATTGAAGCCCGTCTTCCTTCAAACGATTTAACTGAACACATTTCCCAGAAATGTGCATTTGGGGGGTGGGGTGGGGGGGTGCAGGGAGGTGGAGATAGTTGCGTCCGTCTGCTGCCAGTAGTGCTGGGAAGTTTATTGATGCTTACAGTGTGTGTTTGGGACAGGGATATATTGGAGTCTTACCAGTCTCTTTGTGAGAATATAGGCATTTACAGTGGGTGCAGGGATCAGTTATTGCAGATGAACAGATGAACAAATCATGGGATGACACAACGCAGCCTACTCTCCCCGCCCCCCCCCAGAGAAAACTAAAACAGTACAAAACATTTCACGTGACCTAACACACACAGAGAGACACAGAGACACACAAACACACAAACACACACATCAAGATAGATACAGTAGTAGCCAAAATTGTGGAAACCTTTGGGAAAAGTGTATTTTTGAGGTTTGATGGCTAATAGCACCACTTTTTTTTTGGAGAGAGAGAGAGAGAAAGACACACACACACATACACACACAAACAGAAATCCCTCACACACCCCTGAAGGCAGCCACATCCCTACCTGATTTCCACCCCCAGGAGCGTAACAAAGTTTAATTTATGTGTATTGTTTAATGGACTGCTAAATTGGCCATGCCCACCCAGTCACATGACCATCTAACCACACCCAACCAGCTGGTCCGGCCCCTGAGGGACCGTGAATTGGCCCACTGTTTAAAAAGTTTGAGGACCCCAGATTTAGAAGATGTTCACTGGTCAGGATGTATCAGAATTCAGTAATATTAACTTTGCAAGCAGGAGTATCAAACTCAAGGCCCGGGGGCCGATCCAGCCTGTGGGGTGCTTAGTTCTGGCCCACGGGGCTGCCCCAAAACAGTGAAGGCCTGGCCCGTGGTGCCTCTGCCAGTGAAAACAGAGCTCGGGAGGGTTGTGAGCAGCCCTCCTGAGCTCCGTTTTCGCTGGCAGAGGGTTGCAGGAGGCCGTTACAGCCGAAAACGGAGCTCGGGAACTCATTTTTGCAAGCTGGCCACACCCACCCTGGCCATGCTCACCTCGGCCCCCTGAGGTCAAACACAACCCTGATGCGGCCCACAATGAAATCAAGTTTGACACCCCTGATTTAACATTTTGCCAAGAATGCCTTACAGAAATACCTGTCGCCCCAGGTCAGCTCTGCTGCGCATGCATGCGTGCCTCCCACTGGCTATCTGGTCTTCGGGTCTCTGTCGCACATGCGCGTGGGGACAGGGCGCCTGCAGAGGGGGCTGCATGCCTGTGCGGGGGGACAGGGTGCACGCGGGGAGCTGCGCACACCTGCGCGGTGATGGGCCGCATGCAAGGGGCGTCTGCATTGCATTTTGGGGGTTCGGGCGCACGTGTATGCTTTGGGCATCACTGACATAGAACATTGAAGTACCCCGTTTCCAGTGGTGGGTTGCCCCCAGTTCGGACCGGTTTGCAAGAATCAGTAGTAAAACCGATGGGAGACTGCCCACCGCCACGGATGTCATCATAGTCAATCTGCGTATGCGCAGAAGCTCAGTACACACGCAAGCGAAGTGAGCGCACATGCGCGATCCTGTTGCAAACCGGTAGTAAAAGTAAGTAGAACGAAGGTTGCCAGGTGTCCACTATTTGAGCGGACAGTCCGCTTTTTTCACATTATGTTCACTATTTTTTTTCACAAAATAGTGGACATTTTTTTTATTCAAAAGCTTTATGACTGTATATTTTTTAATATTTCTCAACGTTGTACTGAAATTAAAGAATTATTCCTTAAACACAAAGAATTGATCAAAGCTGCGCAGTCAAATAAAAAATACACACGACAACAAAGTAAAATGTAATTTAATATTTTACATATTATTATATTTGATGTTTTGAATTTTAAGTAAAGTTTTGAAGTGATTATTTTAATAGGTGTTAAAATGTTTGTAAGAAAATATATACTTTAATTGTAAATTTTTTTTTTACTACTTTAACCCCCCCCCCTGCTTGTCCGCTATTTTTTGGAAGCAGCCCTGGCAACCCTAAGTAGAACCCACCCCTGCCCATCTCCTCTGCATTTAACTTCCATTTAACTTGTTTTTACTCTTTCTCAGATATACCCAAATGTCTCTTCTCTACGTATGTGGGCAGAGGCACACTCTTGTATTCTTTTTTGTTCTTTTGACATTCGTTGCTTATAAACTTAAACTACTACTTCATCTTCTTTACCCCAATTTCTTGATCTGCAGATTCCCTTGAAAGAAGTGGACATGTATCTAAGGCTGCCATCCTTCCTGGAATGACAACTCCATCAAGCATCAGTTGGACTTTAACTCTAGAGGAAATACGTTTAGGAAAAAAAAAAACCAAGCTAAACTGAAACATGCTGTTATTTTTTCTGAAAATCACCCGGGGATACAATTTCTTTCTTGTCTCTGGAATGGACTTGGGTATTTCCAAAGGGACTTAGACACGAAAGGTGCTACAGAAGAAGCGGAATGAGATGAGATAATGAAGGGCTAGGAGAAAGGCAGAGCAGCTGAAAAGGACAGGAGGAAATAGAGAGATTTGAGAAGGCAAGCAGGGCAAAGTAACTTCAAGCTTGGAGGTTCTAGGAAGTTCTCCAGAAGGTCACCTACCCATTTCCCCCCCCATCTTTCAACTTCTTTTTCTCTTTCTCCATCCTCTGCTTCTTTATTCCACTTCTGTTTTCATGGGACAAGAGCAAATTGCATACAGGCAGTGGTGGGATTCAGCCAGTTCACACCATTTCGGGAGAACCGGTTGTTAACTTTCTGAGCAGTTTGGCAAAGAAATCATTAGGGCAGAGAACCGGTTGTTAAATTACTTGAATCCCACCACTGTGTACGGGCAATCCTCGACTTACAACAGTTTGTTAGTGACCATTCAAAGTTACAAGGGCACTGAAAAAAGGGACTTAGGGCCATTTTTCACACTTACGACCGCTGCAGCATGCCCATGGTCACACAATCAAAATTCAGACATTTTGCAACTGACTCATATTTATGACGGTTGTAGTGTCCCGGGGTGATGTGATTACCTTTTGCGACCTTCTGACAAGCAAAGTCAATGAGGAAGCCCGATTCATTTAACAACAGGGTTACTAACTTAACAAGTGCATGGATATCGCTTAACAGCCTTAAGAGCCTTGGTAGTACAGTGGTCTAAGGCACCCTGTTATTAAGCTGGTTATTAAGACAGCTGCCTGCAATTACTGCAGGTTCGAATCTCGCCAAGGCTCAAGGTTGACTCAGCCTTCCATCCTTTCTAAGGTAGGTAAATTGAGGACCCAGTTTGTGGGGGCAATAAGCTGACTTTGTATAAATATACAAAAGTATGAAGGCTATTGCTTAGCACATTGTAAGTCGCCCTGAGTCTCCGGAGAAGGGTGGCATATAAATCAAATAAATAAAATAAAAAAAGAAGAAAGAAGAAAGACCATAAAATGGAACTAAAAAAACCCCTCTCTTCACATTTGTCTCGCTTAGCAACAGAAATTTTGGGCCCCATTGTGGTCATAAGTCGAGGATTACTTATATTAAAATCTCCACGTTCTCAGTGGGCCCTGCTCTACTGAAACGGAGTAGGCTTCAACGTACCCAAAAGGAAGATGAGCTGAATGTCACACAGCCGTTGAAAACAAACCGACAACGGTTTGAAAATGTTGGCTGGCCTGCTTCACCCTCATGTAACACCCCCCCCCTTTTATAGTTAATAGTGTGTGGTCTCCCTCTCCAGCCCCTTGTTTTCCACATGCTTGTCTCTCCTTTGTCCTTCCCCAGCAATTGGGCAGAAAGGCTGGGGGGGGGGAATGTCAGCGGCTGAAAGACGAGATTGCTGGTTGCACTGAAGGTGGCACGGCTCTGAATCCTGCCACAAGGAAGTGATGCATAAAGTCATTCAATGTGAAGGGCCGGGCAACAGTGCCTAGATTTATCTGGGAGTTTAATCAGAGAGAAGAATTGCAAAAGAAAAGGATAGAGATGGCAGTGAGCTGCAAAGTTATGCGTTTGACCTTTTCTATAACTAACTCCCTCCCCCCCTCCTCTCCTCTCCTCCTCCTCCTCCTCCAGAAGAGATTAAGAAGGAGAGAAAGCAATTTCAGGGCATCGCCCGCAGCCTCTGTCAAATGAGTAGACACTTATTCCTCTTACTCTTTTTAAGAGAAGAAATGCAGATGAAGTCGGGCTGACGGACGCTAACCTGACACCTAAATAAGATTCCTATTCCAGCCAAGTGACTGTCCCTTATGACTTGGGAAAACAGAAGTATTGCTCGATTGCAAAAAGGCCTTTGGCTTGCCAGAAGTCCATTGAACTGCTCCATTGTCGTCTTTTTTTTTTTTTACTATCATATTATTTACTTTTTCAACCAGTAGTCTGGGCTCATAATCTTCAACCTTCTGAGTTCTCAGGACAAAGATTTAGACCGGATATGCACTGATGGACTCATACTCACCTAGTACACTTCGTAAAAATAATATTTATATGCAGGGGTGGGTTTCACTTACCTTTACCACCAGTTTGCCCCGCGCAGGCATTCTGCCCACACATGCACACGGCCAGGGTGGGTTCTAAAATTTTTTTACTACCGGTTCTGTGGGCGTGTCTTATTTTGTGGGCGTGGCTTGATGGTCATGTGACAATTCTTTAGGATTTAGCAGAGGTACTGGTCTACCAGGCTTTTAACTATTTGCAGAGCTGTACCGGTCTACTCATGTATTTTTGCAGACTCTGGTCTACCCATTTATTTTTGCAGGCACCGGTCTACTCGTTTGTTTTGGGAGGCACTGGTCTACCACCAAACTGCCTTTTACCACTGATCAGCTGCAAGGCGGCCCTTTGAAGCCCCGCGGCAAGAGTTTAAACAGTTTTTTTCCTTATAGCCCCATCAGCTGGTACTCAGGAGGCAGCAATAGATGGGGGGGGGGTAAATAAAAGGTAAGAATAACGTGGGGGGGCGGGGAGCAGGGGCGGGGGGGCAGAACCGGTTCGGTGATGTCATATCGTCACCGCTACTAGCTCCGTGGAACCGGGAGGAACCCACCACTGCACCCGGCCTTCCACACATGTGCTTAGCTCGCTCGCTCGCCTTCTGCATATGCGCCCGACCTCAAAAATGTGCCTAAACAGCATGACTGGGAGCTGGGGCAGGCGGATGGGGGGGACCCACCCACGATCACCGCTACCAGCTGAATACCACCTCTCTTTATATGGTAATAAGTGAGAGTGAAGGTTCGTTCTCTGAGCTTGTGGGTTGGTTTCCGAATGTTTCATTACCAGGCTAGGTAACATTTTCAGTGGAGTTTAGGGGATGTCAGTGTTCTGTTTATAAGGGCTTCAGGTGTGGGTGTGTCAAGTGAGGGTCTTGTGATGGGTCATCGGCCACGTTAACACTCTCGTGAGTTGATTGAACCATGGCACTCCACAAGCAATTCCATCAACAGACAAATTGACCTACAACCAGCCTACGAACCCCTCAGAATCCAAATCAACAGCCAATCAGAGACAGCACCAGAGGTGGAATTCACTTACCTTCTCTACCGATTTGCACATGTTACATCCGGACGGGTGGGCGGAGCCTCCCGCAGGTCGCCACTACAGGTTTGCTTGAACCGGACAGAACTGGCTGAATCCCACCTCAGGACAGCAGCAACCTTCAGCCAACCCATGCAACTCCCCACACATATCAGAGATTCACCTCCCAATGACTCTGACCTGAGGTAACCTCCTTATCATAAGTCCCATCACAACACTCACTGATGACTCACACCTGACCCATCACAAGACCTTCACTTGACACACCCACACCCGAAGCCCCTTATAAACAGAAGAATATCGACACTGACATCCTCTAAACTCTGCTGAAGAAGTTACCCACCCTGATAACAAAACATTCAGAAACCAATCCACAAACTTGGAAAACATAACTTCACCCTCATCCTACGCCCAAGCTATATATGGTTAACCAAGAGACAAGACTGAATATGTTGTATTTTTAATTGTGGAGTATTTAGGTAGTAAATTATATTTTTTTCACAGTCTGTATTTAGAACTTTGAGAATAAACGTAAGAATGGAGAAGAATCTTAGTGTTATGTCTGCAACTACATATTAGAGTTAAGTCTTATATTTTGTCAGTGCCTCAAAGTGATGTCATATCAAGGGCCTTGTGAGTAATGTCTATGGAGATTCTCAATGGTTGTCCCAAAGGTATCCCGTCCCCCACAAAAGGCAACTAGACTTTCTTGGTGTTTTCTTTGAAAACATTTCCCTTCTCACCCATGAAGCTTCTTCAGTTCTCATTCATGTCATCCATTCTTCAGAACTGAAGAAGCTTCTTGGATGAGAAGCGAAACAGTTTCAAAGAAAACACCAAGAAAGTCCAGTTGCCTTTTGGGAAAAAAAACACATCTTTGGGATGGCATTGTGAGTAATTAAAAAAAATACTAGACAATCCAGTTTTCATGTTTAAAAAAGGACCAATATAAGTATAAGGCCTCTTCTGTGTCCTGAACATCAGCCAAAGTATCTGTATAATTTATCTAGAGTTCTACATGATAACACTGGGGACAGGTTTTGAGTTAGTTCTGTAATAATAAAGTTCTTTGGAGGAAACTGAAGGATGGGCCATAATTAACAACTAATCCCTTTTTTTGCTAAATACAACCCATATTGTAACTTATCCCATCAAATCAAGTACAGTAGGTTATGATACCCATTCAAAAGGCCGAGAAGCCTCTGGGCTCGATTAGAACAAAGCTATTATTATTATTATTATTATTATTATTATTATTATTATTATTATTATTATTATTATTATTATTTTACTTTATTCATTAAACATGAAACTCAGTCAACTGAACATTCAGAAATGCATCACAAATACCATTGACTGGTGCTAATGGTTGATACGGGTTGCTGCCAGCGTCCTAGATATCAACCAAGTACCTTCTTAAGATGTACAATGTTCCATGTAGCGCAGTTTTTTGCAGTTCTGCTGGTGTTATTGCAGGAAGCTGCAATTTGTTGAGGTATCTTATAAAATTCTTGGACATGGTACCAAGTGCCCCGATGACAATGGGTAACACTGTTACATGTTTCATCCATAGCCATGTAGTTTCGATGGCCAGGTCGCGATATTTCATGATTTTTTCCAGTTCTTTTTCTTCAACTCTGACATCTCCTGGTACCGCAATGTCAATAAATTGTACATTTCAGTTTTTGACAACTTTGATATCTGGCGTGTTGTGTTCCAAGTGACGATCTGTCTGTATTTGAAAGTCTCACAAGATCTTCACCTTCTCATTTTCTATAACTTTTTCCACTTTATGTTCCCATGACTTTTTGGATACAGGTAAGTATCCTGTATCCATACAGTATCCTGTATTTTTACATAATTAATGGATTAATTTAGCAACTTGGTCGTGTCTAGCTTTGTAATCAGTTTGTGCGATTTTGCTGTATTCACATATTAAATGTGAAACAGTTTTGACTTCGTTGTTGCAAAGTCGGCAGTTTGGATTATTGATGGATTTTTGTATCTTTGCTTTCATGGCATTAGTTTGTAATGCTTGTTCTTGAGCAGCGAGTATTAAACCTTCCGTTTCTTTCTTGATGGCTCCCATCTTAAGCCATGCCCATGTAAAGCTGTCATCACATTTTCCTTCAATGTTTTTCAAGTGCTGTCCATTCAAATCTTTGGTTTTCCATCTATTTAATCTGTCATCTAGCTGTTTTTCCTTACATTCTTTGTTTCTGTTGTTTTTATAATGTTCTCTGTTTTCAGATTATTATTATTATTTATTGCTTAATCTTTAGTGAGATTCACAGCTTTTGAGGCTGGTTAATAGCTCAGCAGCTCGAGTCCTAACCAAGGACCTAGGAACTGTTAAGGTATCGTCGGAGGATGTAAGCTGTTCCGAGTAAGGTGGTTTTTTGTAGAGTCAAAATGTTCAAGTCCGGCAAATTTAGAATTTCTAAATAGCGGGGTAGCCCTTTGGGTATTGCTCCGAGGGCTCCAATTACAATCGGGACAACACACGATTTCTTTTTCCACAGTCGCTCAACTTCAATTTGTAAGTCCCGGTACTTTGTGATTTTTTCTTGCTGCTTATCTTCAATTCGTGCATCACCAGGTATTGCAATGTCAATGAACCATACTTTTTTCTTTTTTTTTCTTTTTTTTTCTTTTCAACTATTGTTGTTGTTGTTGTTGTTGTTGTTGTTATTATTATTATTGTTATTATTATTATTGTTATTATTATTACATTTGTTTGCTGCCCATCTCGCCAGAAGATGAAGAGAAATCGAGGCAATTTCTGGAGATGTTTTCATCTGACTGCAAGATTTGACCATTAACCGAGAAGTAAATGAAAACAAGGCCTAAAAGAAGGGGGAGGAGAGGAAGGCTGTACCTTCAAGTCAGCACCAGAGAGCTTGGGTGTGCTGAATAATTGATTGCTTTCATCAGTTTGCAGACATGCAAGAGAAAACACAATAAAAAACAAAAACGCATTTGGCCTAAGAGGAACAAATAGGAAAATAAGTATGATGCCAGAGCTAAGATAAGAAGACAAAAGGAGTTTTTAATTTTTTATCAACAGAAAGGAAACTGTTATCTGCTGGCCCCGCTTGATAAATATACCAAGTTGCACAGAAAGTGACGTTGTGGTTAAACCAATGCCATTTCCGCTGATCTTGGCTTGCCAGTAAAACTTTGCCATTGTCTCAAATCTGATTCTGTTGAGATCATGGCAAGCAAGAATATGTCCATCCAGACAGCTGCCAGGTCCTTGCTATAAAGCATTGTGGGAAGAAATTTTATTTATTTATTTATTGGTTCGATTTATATGCCGCCCTTTTCCGGAGATTCAGGGCAGCTTACAATGCGTTAAGCAATAGCCTTCATACTTTTGTATATACCTGCTTAGTAGGGCTTTTGCCCCCCCCCTCCAAGCGGTGTTCTTTTTTATACAAAGTCAGCTTATTGCCCCCACAAACCGGGTCTTCATTTTACCTACCTCGAAAGGTTGGAAGGCTGAGTCAACCTTGAGCCTGGTTAAATTTGAACTTGCAGTAATTGCAGGCAGCTGGTGTTACTTAACAGTGCTTTAGTCTGCTGCACCACCAAGGCTCTATCCATCTGGTTCATTTCCAAGCAGGGAGAAAGGCACTGGAGAGAAAATGGAGGCTGGAGGCTGATTGGAAAGAGGGTCCATTTACTGATGAAGCAGAACCAGAAACAGATGGGGTTTGTGGTTCTGGTGCACCTGACAAAATGCAGTTGAGAGTGAGGAGTTTTTATACCTTTTTAAAGCTTTGCACTTGAGCTTCCTGTTCCTGTGCAAGAACATCTATTCTATTGGCTGTTGTCAGACTCCCATGGGGCCATGTAGGGGTTATGTAGGGGTCATAGCTGGCTCTATAGACAAAGTACAAATCCTAGGGGTTTGTCTGAGCTAGGTTTGGTTGAAGTTTGGACTGCTGATGCAATGAAGGGTCTTCATTGTGTTCTGAAAGAGTGTTGGGCAATTCCTATTATGGATTAATGGCTTTGTCCTGGTTTGGATCTTGAATGAGGGCTAATCCTACCGTTCTGTCTTTGTTTCAAAATATCCTGTCTTGAATGAATTACCAAATCTGCATTTCTAAAAGCTGCCTGCAGTATCTTCTGGGGTTATTAAGAAAAGTGGGGGTTGCTTTCTGTCTCCAAGAGCATGATTCTCAATTTCTCCTTTAAGGTATACAATATTCTGCTTTTTAAAATATTCCTCAAAATATTTCATTCGTCTGGGAGAGGGATGGTGGCTTCCCACAGCATTAATTCAAAATACTTTGCAGGTCCATCCACAGGGAGGAACATCAAAAATATCATACCCTTGCAATCAAAGTCCCACTGGTTTGTTTTTTCTTTCAAACGAGTCACAAAGACAAACAATACAGAAAATGTGGGGCTTCAGTTGCAAAGGTGCAGGCCGCATCATTATTATTTATTATTCTTAGCCACCTCTATCCCACCTCCACTCCATAAATGTGCCTGTTACAGGTAGCTTTCGACTTATGACCATGTGTAACTGACGGACCGGATGCCAAATTGTGATTTTAATATAAGATTTTATTTGTTATTTATTATTTTATTCTAGAATATTTAACTTGGATTTTCATTGAGTGTTTTTATTTGTTCGGGTCTCTGGTCTTTGACTGTAATAAATTTGATTTGATTTGACTTATGATCGATCGTTTAGTGACCATTCAAATTCGCAACGGAGCCTCAGAAAGCTACTTATGACCTGGACTCAAAGTTCCAGTGACTAGGCCCCCTTGTGATCATGTGACTGCATTTTGGGCGCTTGGCAACCAGCTTACATTTACGGCCATCCCTGAAAAAAAGTGATTTATGGCCGCTTTTCACACTTACAACCATTACCGCAATCCCCATGGTCATGAGATTGAAAGTCAGATGCTTGGCAACTGGCTCATATTTATGACGGTTGCAGTGTCCTCAAGTCACATAATCAGCTTTTGCAACCTTCTGACAAGCAAAGTCAATAGGGAATCCAGATTCACTTAACAGCTGTTGGAAGAAATGTCCTTCTGGGTTCAGTTCCAAGTGGGGAGAAAGACACTGGAAACATGGAGATTGCTTGGAAAGATGGTTTTTAATGGTAGACAGGATCACATGCCTTGAAGAGAAAAAGGGAAGAGATGCTGAGAGTCCCTGGGTTTTATACCCTCTCTGGTTGTGAACTTCCTGGGGCTCAGGAAGAGTATCCTGATTGGTTGCTGTCAGAGGGCATGGCTAGCTTTGTAGGTTGTCTGTGTGTTACTTTTGGTTGAATCTTGCTGGGTGATGCAATCTCCCCAGGTGCCATGTGGTGAGTTCTGTTGCTAGATGGATAGAGGGCTAATCCTATCTTTGCTATGTAGAATGGGCTGGCTCAGGCCTTAAAGGCCCATTAACAAAGGTGTGTGTGTGTGGGGGGGGTGAGTTTCTGCCTGCCTTTTAAGGGAAATATTCTGCCCTTTTAATATTTCCTAAAATATTTCATTTTTTTAGGACGGGGTGGGTTTTAACTTCCCACACAACCATGTTACTAATTTAAGAAATGCACTGATTCACTTAATTTAACTGTGGCAAGTAAAGTAAAGTAAAGCAACACTCCCTTTACAAATGTCTCAGTTAGCAACATAAATTTTGGGCTCAATTGTGGTCGAGGGCTACCAATATGTTCCCGATCATTTCATAGACACATAACGATGACTTTTTTCTAGAAAAATCAGATTTCTTTTTCTTAGGCGCTTATCCAACAGCACTGAAAATCGTACTTATGGGATGGGCAGTGTTATTTTTTTTATTATTTTTAGGCAGACCTGCAACATGTTTGTAAAAGAAATAGAAGATCCCACCCCCAAGAAAAGATTGAACGCCTCTCAGTTTACACAGTGAAATATGGACAGTTTAAATGTCTGCGCAATTTGATTTTTTGCAGCCTCTGGATACCTCCAAGCACCCCGTGCTCTTCTAAGATTAATGGAGTCTCGAATTCTTTTAGCTTGCTTAGAGCACCAAAGAGAGGCGATCACCGGCGAATCTGTATGTGCCACAGCGAAGAACATATCTCATTAATGTATGATTAATAGCCATTGGTGAAGTGATTAATTAGTCATTTTGACAGTGAATTCAGCAATAAGTCCACGCTTTTTGCTAAGGCAGCAAGGGAGGGTGGGAGACCTAAGGAAAGAAGGAAATTCCCCCCAATCAAGAAAAATGGGGGGAAAATGGTCTTTCAATATTCTGGTCTTCAATTTCATCTTGTTTGCTTTAAAGAACAACCTTCTAGAATGAGACCCTTCAGAAATGATGGATAGTTTCTCTTTCTACCTGAAAGTTGGAAACTTAAGGGGAAAAAAAGGATATCTGTTTTTTTCTCCTTAGGTCTTAATGGGCACAAGAAGTGTTTTTTTTCCCCCTCCACTTTCAAATTGATTTGGTGTATTGTTGATTGTTCCATCACTGAATATAATATAGTCTTCTGGAACATGATGAGCAAAGCAATTCTTCTACATCTTTTTCACTCCTTATTTTAATGAGAGAGAATGTGTTTCCTAAAAACAGGGCCATTGCCTCTTTGGTGGCAGCCCGTCGTCTACTGTGGCTTCGTCATTGGCAGGCAGACATGAAGTATAAGTGCTCCCTTCAAGGGTAGCAAGCTGTTTGGAGAGGCCCTAGAGCCCATTCTGGTGGAGACTAAGGACAGGAGAAAGGCCCTGCCTTCTCTATACAGACAAGCTGACCGCTGCCCCTCACTTTATTTCCATAGGCCTTCCTTTCGGCCCACAGACACAGCGTTTGACACCACTTAACCCCAGAGGGTGTACACCCACAGACAAGACCGACACCGGACAGATCCGGGTTCAGAGACAGAAATAGACAACAATTCCACAGCAAGCAACCATTTCGTGGCACAGGCAGTCACCAAGTGATGACAGGTCCAACTCTCATATTGGCGGGCGCTTAAGCCTATTTGCCAATCAATGGGAAGCAACCGCAACGGATACCTGGGTCCTGAATACGGTGACACTAGGTCTCATCCTCACCCCCATATCTTCAACCTTAAACTGTCTACCGTGGACCTCACACCATTCCTAAGAGGTCTGTAAGGGGGCGTGCATAAGCGCACCAGCGTGCCTACCGTCCCTGTCCTACTGTCCCCATTTATTTGTATTCATTTCCTGTGTTATTATTAGTGCAGGGAAAGTGCCTCAGAGGGATACCACAGCTGCGATATAAGGATATCTGCAAGAGGGACCTAAAGGCTCTGGGAATGGACATTAACAACTGGGAAACCTTGACCTCCGATCGTTCAGCTTGGAGGCTAAAGATGCAGCATGGCCTTCTACAATTCGAAGAGACACTTGTTCAGGAGACTGAGGCAAAGAGGCAGTCCCGGAACCAGCGAAATCTGGGGGCTGGGCAGGGGACAGAATGTTTCTGCCCTCAGTGTGGAAGGGATTGCCACTCTCGAATTGGCCTTTTTAGTCACACTAGATGCTGTTTTAGGACCTCTTTCCAGAGCACGATACCATAGTCTCTTGAGACTGAAGGATGCCAATGCCAATGATTTCCTGTGTTCATGTCTATGTTTATACCTATACCTGTTATCTCGTACATGTTTGACAAACTAAATAAATATAATATAAATAAAACAAGAGACATTCTCATGGATGGGATATGATGTCCCTCTATTTACTTAGCTACAAAGCGTACAAGGACTGTGTGAATGTCATGCTTCTCATAGCATGGTCATCTTTCCAACTTTCCCAGTTTCTCATACAGTGGTACCTTAGTATTCATCCTTAATTGGTTCTGGGAAGTGCTATGAGTACCAAAAACCGATAAGTATCAAACAAACAATGAGGAGCAAATATTTTTTTCCCATAAGGAATAATGTAGTGAGTCACAAGGCAGCCGACACTCACATGTTCTAGCGTGTGTGTGTGTGTGTGTGTGTGTGTGTGTGTGTGTGTGTTTTAAATTTGATTTATATGCCGCCCTTCTCTGAAGACTCAGGGTGGCTTACAATGTGTTAAGCAATAGCCTTCATACTTTTGTATATTTTATACAAAGTCAGCTTATTGCCCCCACAATCTGGGTCCTCATTTTACCTACCTTAGAAAGGATGGAAGGCTGAGTCAACCTTGAGCCTGGTGAGATTTGAACTTGCAGTAATTGCAGGCAGCTGATGTTAATAACAGTGCTTTAGTCTGCTGCGCTACCTTGATACTCTTGTGTTGAATACCAAACAAACAATGAGTACCGGGACAAAATTTTCACATCAAAATGTGTTGAGTACCAAATTTTATGAGTTTCAAAGCAGTGGCGTACCAAGGCACCACTGTACTTAAATTGCAAGAGAACATCTTAAGAGGGAACTACTCCAAGGTGCTACTCTCACTATAAGATGGAAATGTAAGGATCAAAGATGACCAAACAGATCCATTTTTTTTCTGAGCGGGAACTGACTACATGAAGATAGGTGTCAGTTCGAGACCTTGGCATTTTATGCCATTTTTGCAGTTTTGATGAAATGGATAAAATTCCTCAATAGATTCAGGCTGAAGTCCCTGCTATCTTCTACCTCCATTCCACCAGAAATGCTTAAACCTGTATGTAACCCCTGGAAGTCTAGTGGTGGTCCCTAGAAACCCCCAAATCTTAGTTATAGTTAACATTTTTAATGTTTGTTTATTTATTTCATTTATTTATAAAATTTATAGGCTGCCCATCTTACCTCAAGGTAACTCTGGGCGACTTACCATCAGCAAACAACATGATATTACCACACGCATAAAAAATGGTGAGACTCTGATTGTGTAGTCACAACCACTCGCTTGATTTTTGAACCCTTCCCCTTCCTGTGAATTTCCCTTCCTGATAATTAGAAATATTACAAAATAATCAGATTATATTTTATTTTAATAAAATGGGAGTGTAGTTTTTCCTGCATCATCCCACCCTGCAGTCTTAGAAGTTGGCTTTCTGACAGACTTTTGAAGAATTAATGGTAGATCTTGACCTTAAAAAGCTGCAGGGATTGTCTTGATGCAGCACCAAATACTGAATACAGATAGTCCTCGAATTATAACCGTTCGTTTAGTGACCATTCAAAATTACAAGGACACTGAAAAAAATGACTTAAAACCATTTTTTACACTTACCATTGTTGCAGTGATGCAACAATGGTCATGAGATCAAAATTCAAATTCTTGACAGCTGACTTGTATTTATGACATTTGCCGTGTCCCAGGGTCATGTGATCCCCTCTTGCGATCATCTGACAAGAAAAGTTAACAGGGAATCCAGATCCACTTAACAACTGTGTTACTAATTTAACAAATGTAGTGATTCACTTAACAACTGTGGCAAGAAAGATTGTAAAATGGGACCAAGACTCACTTAACAAATGTCTTGCTTAGCAACAGAAATTTTGGGCTCTATTTTGGGAGGAACACCTAGATTGGACATCCAAGAAATAGATATAGATGGAGATTTAAGAGAGGAATTTGGGAGGCAAGTCAAAAAAAAAAAAAAGCATAGCAATTAAAATATTGAAGTGGGCAAGAGACGATGGGTAGAAGATTTTCTTGTTTATTGTTGTTCTGATTCGCTTTTCCTTTTTCCTCTCTTTCTTTTAAAGCATAGCAATTAAAGTATGAAGCGGGCAAGAGATGATGGATGGATGATTCCTCCTTTTTGTTGTTGCTCTGAGTTGCTTTTCCCTCTCTCTCCCTCCCTATTCTTTTTTTCTTGTTTTAGGCAGGTGACATGATTAGAAGTTAGACAGGAAAGAAAAAGGTTCTTAATAAAAGGTGACATGATTAAAAGCTAGAATAAGTGATAGAAATAAAGGGAATATTAATGTATACATTTTTATTTTATAAAATGAAAGTAACAATGAGAAAATGTGGAATAATTGAATAATGATAGACTATAATCTAATATAGATGTGTATTGTTATTAGAAACACATAAATTGACTGAATGTAATAATAATGTTTAATCTGATCAGTTTCATTTTATTGGAATGTATGGTGCCCAGGTGATTTGACATATTTATAAAAAAAAATGGGAGGGGGGCTCTCTTGTGGTCGTAAATCGAGGACTACCTGTAGTATATATGAGAAGAGTGTGTCACTCTGGTGCTTGAATCGAAGGAGCTCAGACCTCTCTCACATTTTCCCTCCGTGATGGGTGGGCAGTGAGCATCCTCCTTGCCTTTAAAGAGAAACATTAAAATATACTACTCAAGCTGTGCTTTCCAAATTTATCCCAGCCTCTCATAACACAAGGACGCATAAACATTATGTAAATTCTGCTTAAATATCACACCACCTACCTAACCGCCTTCAGAAACTTTTTCTCAGAGGAAAAATATATCCAGCTGGATCAAGTTTCAATATTTCAAAAGAAATATATATTTCCCCCCAGAAGGCATATTTGGCTAACAATGGCATTAGACAGGCAGAGTTTATTCCACCGCTTGAAGTATAGCATAATATTTATCTCCGTTGGCAGCCCTTTGGGCTACTCAAATGGCTGCGTTTCTTTTAATATACTGCTAATGGTTTGGATCAGATTACCATATTATAATATCGGCCAGATCTCGTAGCATGTGCAACATGGACACAAGAGGCATTGCAATTCTAGATACGGAGGGGGAGGGGATCAGTAGATCAAAAGAGTACCTTCACTTTCCTGAAATGTTCTGTATTTATTTAGCTAGGCCCCAAAACGATGAACTTTGAAGTCCTGTCAAGTTCAGTAGAAGAAATGACAGGAAATGCTTGATTTTCCCACCGTAAATCACACAGGCTTAAAATGCACAACTTTGCTTGGATGTTACCATTACAGCAAACTTGTACAACTGAGGAGCTTTGAAAAACAAGCTGAGACCCTCCACTCCAAATGCAGCAGGATCATGCCCACCTCCCCCCAAACTAGGTGGGACCAATGTAAAAAAAAATGTATTTGAATTTGCATGGATAATTAAATCATATTCAAAGAATGCTTTTAATATGGATTACCCACCCAGATTACCCAAAGCAGTTTGGTTTAGAGATTAAGGCACGAGGCTAGAAAACAGGAGACCGTGAATTCTAGTTGGCTGGGTGACCTTAGGTCAGTCAGTCTCTTTCTCAGCCCAACCTACACCACAGGGTTGTTGTTGTGGGGGAAGTAGGAGGAGGAAGGAGCATTAGCTATGTTCACTGCCTTGAGTTATTTAGAAAAGGAAGGAAGGAAGGAAGGAAGGAAGGAAGGAAGGAAGGAAGGAAGGAAGGAAGGAAGGAAGGAGGGAGGGAGGGAGGGAGGGAAGAAGGAAGGAAAAAAGGCGGGAGAGGAGAAGGAAGGAAGGAAGGAGGGAGGGAGGGAAAAAGGAAGGAAGGAAGGAAGGAGGGAGGGAGGGAAGAAGGAAGGAAAGAAGGCGGTAGAGGAGAAGGAAGGAAGGAAGGAAGGAAGGAAGGAAGGAAGGAAGGAAGGAAGGAAGGAAGGAAGGAAGGAAGGCAAGCATATGGCAGATTTATTTACTATTTCTAAACAGAGAGGTTCTCTCTAGAGCAGGGGTGTCAAACTGGATTACTTTGAGGGCCAGATCAGCATTGTAGTTCTCCTCCATGGGCCAGTGGGGAGAGGCAAGGAAGCTATTACGCTAGGGGCCTTCTCTAGGTACTATAACTGCTGATTGAATAAATCACTCATTAGCAGTAAACAGCTGAGTTATATCAGATCAGACTATTGGTCCAGCTCAGTGGTGGGATTCAGCCGGTTCTCTCCAGATTGGGCGAACTGGTAGCGGTGACTTCAGGAGCCTCCACCCACCCACCCGGATGTAATGTGCGAGCACTGCACATGCGCAGAAGGCCGTGCGCATGCGCAGACGAGGCACATGTGAGTTCTCACATTTGCAAACCGGTAGGGAAGGTAAGTGAATCCCACCGCTGGTCCAGCTAATATTTCTGATAGTCTGTTGCATCACTCCAGTGGTGGGTTGTCCCTGGTTTGGACCGGTTCGCAAGAACTGGTAGTAAAACCGGCAGGAGTTCCCGCCCACCGCCCCGGATGTCGTCATCGGTGATCTGTGCATGCGCAGAAGCTTCTGCACATGCGTAGAAGCAAGGTGCGCGAGTGAGAAAAGCGAGCCCGTTGCGATCCAGTAGTAAAGGTAAGTAGAACCCACCCCTGCACCACTCGCTGTCTGATCCTTTCAATTACAGATAGTCCTTGACTTACAACGAATTGTTTAGTGACCAAAGTTACAACTGCACAGTGGTTAGAGCGCAGTATTGCAGGCAGTGGTGGGTTCCTCCCGGTTCGGCCTGATCACCGAACCGGTTTTCTTTGTTCGGGAATCGGGCCCTCAGCCCCCCCAACACCCCCCACGTTAGTCTTACCTTTTATTTGGCCCCACCCCCAATCTATTGCTGCCTCCTGAGTCCCAGCTGATCGGCTAGAAGGAAAAAAAACTGTTTAAACTCTTGCCGTGGGGCTTCAAAGGGCCGCCCTACAGCTGATCAGTGTTAAAAGGCAGTGTGGTGGTAGACCGGTGCCTTCAAAAACAAATGAGTAGACCGCTGCATGCAAAAATAAATGGGTAGACCAGTGCCTCCAAAAACAAATGAGTAGACAGTACAGCTCTGCAAGCAGTTAAAAGCCTGGTAGACCAGTACCAGTACAGCACAATGTGATTGCGGGGCCCCTCGACAGACTATCCAGCATATAGTGAGGGAATGCCCTAACAGAAGGTATCCAGGAGATTCTAGGGACTTCCTCTGCATAACAACGGCAGCTACTGACTGGATCTCCAAACTCGACATTAAACTTTGAAATGTTATTTCTGTTTTCCTTTTAGGTTTTCTTACTGCTTTTTTATTGTTTTAATTGTTTTTAACCTGTAAAAATGAAGTGTTTTAATACTGTGTGTGACCAACCATACGCTAAATAAATAAACCAGTTCCTCTGCTAAATCCTAAAGAATTGTCATATGACATCAAGCTACGCCCACATAACAAAGCCATGCTCACAGAACCGGTAGTAAAAAAATTTAGAACCCACCCCTGATTGCAGGCTACTTCTGCAGACTGCCGGCTGCCTGCAATTTGGCAGTTCAAATCTCACCAGGCTGAAGGTTGACTCAGCCTTCCATCCTTCTGAGGTGGGTAAAATGAGGACCCAGATTGTTGGGGGAAATAGGTTGGCTCTGTAAACCGCTTAGAGAGGGCTGGAAAGCACTGTGAAGCGGTATGGGATTAATGGGAGAATCTCAGCTTTCTCGCAAGATGAGTGTTTAACTTGATGCATAATTGAAATGGACAGTTTTCCATTTTGACAAAGGAAAGTTGTTTAGCTTCAGTTCATTGAAGCTAGAAAGATCTTTTCCCCCAGTACAATTTCTTCCCTTCAAAGAGTAGCTGAGTAAGAAATTTATAGAACACTTAGGATATTTGTCTTGGTCATAATTAAAATGCATCACTAACTCTCGGCCCAGACTTTGGGGAATTTGAAAAAATTAAAACATCATTTTTTAAATTTTTTTCCCCTCAAGATGGTAAACATTCTGTGAATTAGTGCATTGTTCTCAACAGTTGGCAACAACATTAGGCAATGTTTTGCAAAATTCAGCCTTCAGGTCCATATTTCATTCCCTCCACAAAACCAAAATTTAACATATGCATTCTAAGCCATGCATATGCATATAGGTAAACACGGACCATAAAACCAGATACAGCCAGTTTCAAATTTTATGGCAAAATCTGAAACTGTCGACTTCATGGCACTAATTCTTAAATCAATTGATCCAGATTCATTTAATAGGGTGGGAGAAAGTTGTGAGAAGAATCAGTAATCCAGAAGTATCTAAACTGTACATAGAAAGCGGGGAAGGAAATTCAAAATGGCCTCCTGTTAAATGGGAAATAAATTTGAAGAGTCCAGTTAGTCCTCGACTTAGCGACCATTTCTTTAGTGACCGTTTGAAGTTACAACAGCATGGGAAAAAGTGACTTATAACTGTTTTTCACACTTATGACCATTGCAGCATCCCCATGGTCATGTGATCAAAATTTGGATGCCTGGCAACTGGTTCGTATTTATGATGGATGAAGTGTCCCATGGTCATGGGATACGAGACCGCCTTCTGCTATCAATAGCCTCTCACCGACCAGTACGCTCCCATAGAGAGGGGCTTCTCAGGGTGCCGTCAGCCAAACAGTGTCGACTGGCAGCCCCCAGGGGGAGAGCCTTCTCTGTGGGGGCACCTACCATCTGGAACGAGCTCCCCCCGGAGATACGGAGGATCCCGGATCTGCACACGTTTCGTTGTGCTCTCAAAACATTTTTATTTCAGCAGGCTGGCCTGGCCTAACTCTCCCTTTTAAATTTTTAAATCATTTAATCTGTTTTATAAATTGGGTGTTTTAAATTTGTTTTCGGCCAAAATATTTAATAATTTTAATGGATTTTAATGTTTGTATTATCTGTATTTTATCTTGGCTGTTCACCCCCCTGAGTCCTCCAGGAGTAGGGCGGTATAGAAATTTGATACATACATACATACATACATACATACATACATACATACATACATACATACATTTATTTTGCGACCTTCTGACAAGCAAAGTCAATGGGGGAAGCCAGATTCACTTAACAACCCGGTTACTAACTTAACAATTGTAGTGATTTCCTTAACAGCTCTGGCAAGAAAGGTCGTAAAATGGTGCAAAACTCACTTAACAATTGTTTTGCTTAGCAACACAAATTGGGGTTGTTGGTCACAAGGACTACCTGTATTTAGATATACTAAAAAGATGGCTTTTAAACTTTCTAAAATGACCAAACTAAGAAAGTAAAGAAATGATCAGGATATCATTTCTTTGTTTTAATCTGTTTTTCCTGTGAAGTTCACATTTTACACAATCAGCTCAGCTATTAAGAGTGGCTTGTAAATCACACGACATTCATGGAACCTGTAAACCAAACCCAATCCCTTTAAAGCTTGGCTTAGCGTGAAGGATAAATCCATCCTTTCTCTCCAGAAATAAACTTATTATGTCTCAGTTTCTCTCAATATTACTGAGTTTTCTTTTTTTCTTTCCTTCGTTCTTCATTTAGCAGACATATCTTTAAACATCTTAGCTAGTCTTGCTGGTGGGAAGTGCCATCTGTAAAACATTTTACTGTATATAAGTTTTCTTTGTATGCAGTAGACATTGTTAGTTTATAGTTTCTATCCCACAACTTTTGCCATTTATCCAATTCTATAGAATAATCAACGTTTTTAGCCTATGCTATCATTGTTTCTTTTACTTGCTCTTCTTCCATTCTAATACTCAGTAGATACTTATAGATTTTTAAAAATTAGTTTCTCATCAGGTGCTGTTAGGATCTGGTCCAATTCTGTTAGTTCTTTATAAAAAACATGTGTTTTAGCATCTTTTTCATATCTTGATTATATTTGTACATGATGCGGCCACCGTGCTAAATCTATCCCTTGACTATTCAATTCCTTTGCTTTTCAATTCCCCTTTCTCATTCAAAAAATCTTTATATCTTATGATTTTTTTCCCATATCAACCATGAAAACAGAAGATGCTAGTCAGTGGTGGGATTCAAATAATTTAACAACTGGTTCTCTGCCCTAATGACCGGATAGGTGGGTGTGGCCATGGTGGGCGTGGCCAGGGGTGTGACAGGCAGCACTCACCTCCTGCACCCCCCTGGGAGCAAAAACAGGCCACAGGGAGGTCACCCCCTGAAGCCTCCTGGGAAGTGAAAACGGGCCCAGGAAGCCTCCCTAAAGCCTCCTGGGAAGCAAAAACGGGCCTAGGAAGCCTCCCTGAAGCCTCCTGGGAGCAAAAACGGGCCACGGGGGGGCATTGCCCCCCTGCACCCTG
Source organism: Pantherophis guttatus (assembly GCF_059756535.1). Taxonomy (NCBI): domain Eukaryota; kingdom Metazoa; phylum Chordata; class Lepidosauria; order Squamata; family Colubridae; genus Pantherophis; species Pantherophis guttatus. Next base: position 12,114,438 of record NC_142070.1, on the reverse strand, counting down.
TTTTGGGCCTAGGAGGCCTCCGTGCTCTTACCTGGGAACCAAAATGGGGCATGTAGAGACTCCTGGAAGGGGCGGAGCGGGGAGGGAAGGAGCGGAGCCAGCCAGCAATTTAACTACCGGTTCGCCCAAACTGGCTGAATCCCACCACTGATGCTAATGGTACAGTTTGATTACTGTTGGTGTTGGTGGTGAAGGAAGGAACGGAACAAACCCTTTCCGAATTTTTGTTCAAAAAGGCACCTACTCTATAAACCACGATTCTCGTGGTTCTCCAGGCTGTGGAGCTCTGCACCTGCCCTGTGGCATTCATCTAGTATGACATTAATGGCTGAAAGCTTCTAAAAAGCGAGGAAGATTCATCCCCCCGAAGCCTGAGTTAAACTGACTCGAAATCACTCCACTACGGGAAAAGAGCAAAGGTAGAAGGAAGAAACACCATGCCTTGTTTTCTACCTTAATCTTTCTTCACAAGCCAGGGAATATTATGCCACATGTAGAAGCTGCAGCAAAGAGCTGTCAGCTAGCAAGAAGAGGCATCTCTCCAATTGGAAATCTCAGGGAGACATTTGAGATGGGTCTCAAGAGCTGGGCTAATATAGAGTAGGACATCTGATCCTGAAGTCCTGTAAGCTGTCTGATTACTTCTGCAATAACTCGTTGGCTTCACTTCAGCATCCTCCTAGCTGGAAACAGACTCCCTTATAGCCTCCAAGCAGTACCACTCTATATAAATGGAATTGCATTAGAAAACAACAGAGAAGAGGACAGCACCTGTGCATATTAATGAAAAGTTAACATGCGGTAACGGTTTTGGAATATAAAATCGATGCCCTTGCTGGTTGCAAGCCTGCACAATCATACAAATGAAAGGGGTTTTTTTTTCAAAAATTACCTGGGAAATCAGCTCTAAAAATAAACCCAGGTATTCCTGTTACCAAATTAAGTGCATCGCATCCCACAGGAAGCAGGTGACATTTTTTTACTTTTTTAAAAAAAAGATTGTTTATTTACAGTATACATTTTTTCCCTTCTTTAAAATACATAAATGCTGTCTGGGTCTATTTGTTTATACAAAGTATTAATAAACTAGTAATGCAAGTAACATTAATAATAACAACCATAATTAAAATACTAATAGTTACTTATTTGTAATAAGATTCTTACATCATTTACTGTATTACTTTATTATATTATGTAATAATGATAATACTGGTAATAATAATAATAATAATAACAATAACAACAACAACAAAAATAATAATAATGAGGAGGAGGAGGAGGAGGAGGAGGAGGAGGAGGAGGAGATGCCAGAGTTGAAGAAAAAGAACTGGAAAAAAATCACGAAATATCGCAACCTGTCCATCGAAACTACATGGCTATGGATGAAACATGTAACCGTGATACCCATTGTCATCGGGGCACTTGGTACCATGTCCAAGAATTTTATAAGATACATCAACAAATTGCAGCTTCACACCAGTGGAACTGCAAAAAACTGCGCTACTTGGAACATCGTACATCTTAAGAAGGTACTTGGTTGATACCTAGGACGCTGGCAGCAACTCGTATCAACTATTAGCGCCAGTCAATGGTATTTGTGATGCATTTTTGAATGTTCAGTTGACTGAGTTTCATGTTTAATGAATAAAGTAAATAATAATAATAATAATAATAATAATAATAAATAATAAATAATAATAATAAAAAATAAATAAATAAATAAATAAGAAATTGTGTGTTGTCCCCATTGTAATTGGAGCCCTTGGAGTAATATCCAAAGGGCTACCCCGCTATTTAGAAATTCTAAATTTGCCGGACTTGAACATTTTGACTCTACAAAAAACCACCTTACTCGGAGCAGCTTACATCCTCCGACGATACCTTAACAGTTCCTAGGTCCTTGGTTAGGACTCGAGCTGCTGAGCTATTAACCAGCCTCAAAGGCTGTGAATCTCACTAAAGATTAACTAATAATAATAATAATAATAATAATAATAATAATAATAATAATGCATTTTTGAATGTTCAGTTGACTGAGTTTCATGTTTAATGAATAAAGTATACAATAATAATAATAACAACACTAGTAATAATGCTAATGTTTGCTTATGTATAATACAATTTCTTGCATCCTTTTCTTATATATATTATTAATCTTTCATCTTTTAATTTCTATCTCTTTTATCCAACCATTGATAGAACATATCCCATGTTAAAAAATATTCTGTTTCTTCTTTATCCTTTATAATTAAAGTAATTAATTTTTACTTTTCCTATAGCAGATAAATCTGCACTTACCCTTATTTGGTATACTATAGATGCCAAAAAAATATTTAATATTGAATTTGCTCTCTAATGAACTACATCATCATCCAAGAATTAACCCCCAATTCACCATTCTTAGGAATGAGAAAGTGAGTCCGGTTAATCATAATCTTCTCTTGTACATAAAATAAAGATAAAATAACGGTTTCTCCTGTGGAGTTGTGTCCAATTCTAGAGGGAGGTAGCCATCTCTGTTTCTTAGCTGAGGGAGCCAGTGTGGTCCGAAGACACTTCTGTGGTCCTGTGACTAGCATGACTATACACCAAGGAGTGTGGGACATTGTTACCTTCCCACTGAAGTAGTATCTAGTAGGACATAGCACATAAGCAATGCTTGAGAAGGGTCTGCAGGATTGACTAGGACGCTACACTTCCTCTTCACGACCTGTCCTCTCACATTTTTGTCAAGGAAACTACATAGAAATAGGCTTATGTTCAACTTGAATTGAAGGAGAATTGAACAACACTAGAGCTACAGTTCTGTACCACTAAAGTGTAACACAATTTGATTTATTTCAAAATTAATCTGAATGGGATTGCGATACTATTTATATTTGGAAGGAAATCGACGAAGAGTTCTACAAGGCTTCTCTCAAGCCACATTTCAAGTGTGAAAAACATCCTTGGATCTTTTCAAAGAAATCTCAGCTTGTGGCTACATTCTTTACTGAAGCTTGTGAAGATAAGTGAACGCAAAACATCAAGACACATGCCTACAATGACAGATTTGAACCAGTAATATATTATACAAGTATGATCACTCTAATTCTCTACTACTCCCTGCACCTCTGTTTCTGAAGGAAAAATGTGCTTCAGGGAAAAAAGGAGGGAGGAAAGGAGGGAAAGAAGGAAGGAGGGAGGGAAGGAAGGAAGGAAGGAAGGAAGGAAAAGGAAGAGGGAGAGGGAGAGAGGGAAGGAGGGAGGGAAGGAAGGAAGGAAAAGGAAGAGGGAAAGGGAAGGAAAGAGGGAGGGAGGGAAGGAAGGAACGAAAAGGAAGAGGGAGAGATGGAGAGGGAGAGGGAAGGAAGGAGGGAGAGGGAGAGAGGGAAGGAGGGAGGGAAGGAAGGAAGGAGGGAGAGAGAGAAGGAAGGAGGGAGGGGGAGGGAAGGAAGGAAAGGACGGAAGGAAGGAGAGAGAGAGAAAGAGAAAGAGAGAAAGGGAAAGAAGGCTACAGACAGGATTTCTCCTCCTTCTCTTACCAAATCTTGGATATAGCCCCAGAATCCATTCCTCTCTGTCCATGGAACCAAAAGAGAAAATAGTGTGTTAATATCATGGGATTATCATAACAATTGTGTCTAGTTTAATTTAATTTCAATTATACGGATATAATTTTATTCTTGGACCCATTCAAGTTAACGTCTTTTCTCACCTATTATTTAAAACTTTTCTTCCACTCTCAAGAGAAAAAAAAGGATGCCTTTATTCTCAGGACCTTTTACGTTGAAGTCCAAATTTCCCTGCCCCACTGGGGACATAGACAATTTAAGGAACACATTTTGGTTTTCCTGACCTGCTCATTCATGTTTTCTAAGCCAAAACTCCTTGAACTTAAACAACAATTTCAGTCTGAATAGTTGTTGGGGAATAAAATTTAAACAAAAAACAAAAAACCAGAGCAATGAGACTTGTTATTTTCTATGGCAACAGATTGTATCTTCATTGACTTTTCCTTTTTTTAAAAAAAAAAAGAAAACCAGCCTTTTCTTTTGACCTGCACTTCTTTCCTTTGAAAAAGAAGGCCATAACTTGAAACACCGAAGCTGTGAATATTCAACATACTGCAGCTCGTTTAGTAAAACATTATGCCGTATAAAGCGATCGTTCGGCATAATAAACCATTTCTTAACCAGGTCCCCGAACTGTGCTGGAAACCTGGACGTGTCCAATAGACTTCTGTCTAGAAGCTTTAAAAGTATTCTCCACAGACAGGAAGGCAGCTCTGCCTTGCTCAGATTGCCTGCTGTATCACTGCATAGCAGCTGCCTCCTCGTGCAGAAGGCAAGGCAGTAAATCCCAGGCAACAGGACAAAGAGAAGGAAGCCAGGAAAAAGAAAAGAAAAGAAAAGAAAAGAAAAGAAAAGAAAAGAAAAGAAAGAAAGAAAGAAAGAAAGAAAGAAAGAAAGAAAGAAAGAAAGTAAGTCATGCTGCAAACTTAAAAGGCAAGAGGCAACTCAGAAAAAATTCTTCCCTCTCCCATCCTCTAAGGTTTCCTCAATGCTATTTCTCCACCATTACTGAACCATCCCAGAGTAATAAGGAGAAGAAGAATTGCAGATATTTCTTGTCTTACAACAGGGGTGTCAAACTCAAGGCCCGGGGGCCAGATCCGGCCCGCGGGGTGCTTAGATCTGGCCCATGGGGCTGCCTTGGAAACAGCAAAGGACCGGCCCACGATGCCTCTGGCAGCGGAAACAGAGCTCAGGGGGGCATGTGACCAGGGGGTGTGGCCAGCTCAATGTCACTCATTGAGGTTCCATTTTCGATCGTGACGGCCTCCTGCAGCCCTCTGCCAGGAAAAATGGAGGCCCGGGGAGGCCGCACACTCTGTTTTCGCTGGCAGAGAGGTGCAGGAGGCCATCGCGGTAGAAAATGGAGCCTTGACGAGTGATGTCGAGCCGGCCACGGCCCCTGGCCATGTGCACCCCCCCCCCCCGGCCCCATGAGATCAAACACAACCCTGATTCGGCCCTCAATGAAATCGAGTTTGACACCCCTGTCTTACAACCATTCATTTAGTGACCGTTCAGTTCAGCGGTAGGTTCTACTTACCTTTACTACTGGTTCGCAGCGGGGCATGCGCAGAAGCGTTTTGTGGACATCGGGATCGGTGGGCGGAGCCTCCTGCCGCTTTTACTACCAGTTCTATAGAACCGGTGCGAACCGGGGGCAACCCACCACTGGTTCAGTTAGAATAGCAGTGAAAAAACTGACTTATGACCGTTTTTTCACACTTAATGACCATTGCAGCATCCCTGTGGTCATGTGATCAAAATTCGAATGCTTGGCGACTGGCTCATAAGTTTTTGCGGTGTCCCGGGATCGTGTGATCCCCTTTTGAGACCTTCTGACATGGAAAAATCAATGGGGAAGCCAGATTTTTTTTTTTTTTAAATTTGATTTATATGCCGCCCTTCTCCGGAGACTCAGGGCGGCTTACAATGCGCTAAGCAATAGCCTTCATTCTTTTGTATATTTATACAAAGTCAGCTTATTGTCCCCACAACTGGGTCCTCAATTTACCTACCTTAGAAAGGATGGAAGGCTGAGTCAACCTTGAGCCTGGCGAGATTCGAACCTGCAGTAATTGCAGGCAGATGGTCTTAATAACAGGGTGCTTTAGACCACTGTACTACCAAGGCTCTAAGATTCACTTAACAACCGTGTTACTAACTTAACAAAGGCAGTGATTCACTTAACAAGAAAGGTCATAAAATGAGGGAAAACTCGCTTATCCGCTGTCTTGCTTAGCAACAGAAATTTGGGGATCAATTTTGGTCATAGGTCGAGGACTAGTATTCTGGTTAGTTAGGGGACAAAACACCTTGGGATGCATGAGGGAAACTGCCATATATCAAAGCCAGGGTGACCCTCCAAGACATTTTCCTGAATGTGGATAAATTTGGAATTTGAATTGCATGTGGATGGAAACTGAACAAGGAGAGATTCAACCTAGAAATAAGGAGAAATTTTCTGACATTGGGAACCATCAACCAATGGAATAGAAGTTGCCTTCAGAAATTGTGGGAGCTTCATCACTGGAGGCTTTCAAGAAGAGACTGGACTGCCATCTGTCAGAAATCGTGTGGGGTCTCCTGCTTGGGTGGGGGGTTGGACTAGATGACCTACAATGTCCCTTCCAACTCTGTTGTTCTATTCTATATTAGAACTGCAGAGAAAACAATGGCTACCAACCTTCCTTCCATTGAGGATCTGTATACTGCACGGGTCAAAAAGAGGGCTGTGAAAATATCTACAGACCCCTCACGTCCTGGACATAAATTGTTTCAACTTTTAACCTCAAAACGACAGTTATAGAGCAGTGATGGCTAACCTTTTCTGGACCGAGTGCCCAAAGCGTGCCGTGCAAACCCCCAAAATGCATTGCACGAGTGGCCCCCCCCTGCACTCCCCCTGCCCCCCCCCGCGCTTGTCGGCAGAGATCCAAAGACCAGCTGGCCAGTGGGAGGCATGCATGCATGCACAGCAGAGCTGAACTGGGGCAACTACATGCGTGCCATCAGAGAGGATGCTGCGTGCCACCTCTGGCATGTGTGGCATAGGTTCACCATCACAGTTATAGAGCATTGCACACCAGACGCAAGGACAATTTTTTCCCACATGCCATCATACTGCAAAACAACTAATTTTTTTTTAATTTGATTTATATGCCACCCTTCTCCGGAGACTCAGGGAGGCTTACAATGCGTTAAGCAATAGCCTTCATACTTTTGTATATTTATACAAAGTCAGCTTATTGCCCTCACAAACCGGGTCCTCAATTTACCTACCTTAGAAAGGATGGAAGGCTGAGTCAACCTTCAGCCTGGTGAGATTCGAACTTACAGTAATTGCAGACAGCTGGTGTTAATCACAATCACAATCCTTTTGGTCTGCTGAGCCACCAGGCCCGTGGTGGCTCCCACAACACTGTCAAACTATTTACTAAATACTAAGTATTACTATTATTCTTCTCATCCTTCCTATTACCTATCTCCTTTCCTACTTATGACTATAACCTTGTTGCTTGTATCTTTACGATTTATATTGTTTTATTTAGTTTCTTGGAATGATTTTGATTGCTTACTTAGTATCCTATGACTATCACTAAGTGTTGTATCTTATGACTCACGATGAATGTGTTTCTGATGGCTATGATTTATCACTTATATCTTTTATGTACACTGAGAGCTTATGCACCGAAGACAAACTCCTTGTGTGTCCAATCACACTTGGCCAATAAGGAATTCTATTCTATTCAAGGATTAAATCCAGTCATGTATTTCCGTGAACACAATGAGAGTATTAACGGTGAATCAAAACCTGTTCGCAAGGCCAATAAGGATGATTTTGGTGGCACATATGCACTCGGCACTCAGTTATCTGGATCCAAAATAAGACATGAAAAGTATTGACTTAGCATAATACAATTCCTGGCTGAAACTGGATTTACACTCTTTCCTGTTAGACATTCACATCAAGATTCATTCCGCTTAATGGAACATCTGTCATTGCAGATGTGCCTGTTTTATCTTGCCCCTTTTTAGCCATTTCTAGCAGGGTCCATTGTCACAAATGGTATTGTAAATCCTTTGCCATTCTGGTTCTAGCTTCGCTATTCAAGACCGAACAACATTGAGTAAGCCAATTCAATGTAACAGTGAGCGCCTCTCTGCTCACTGCTGGTAAGGGGATGTGCTATTATTTTTAATCCTGTGATTAATATGAGCCGGCACTACTGTATGGATTTATTATTGACCATATGGTCATTAATTGCCATGGCTTCCCCCAAGTTGCCGCCCAGAACATCTGCAGCTCCTGCGTGTGGCTGCTTCTTTCTTTGGCTTCGGAAAACCACAGTAACAGCTTCTCCGGTGGACACAATGGCGGAGAGATGCCTGCAGCAACATGCTCTCCAAAGAGCGATTAAAGGAAAACAAGGAAAAAAGCATGTTTTAAACCCAAACAACAAGGGAGGGGGAAACCATTATCCATGATGTTTCTCATCTGTTCCAGCTGGAGTGATTTTTAATTGCAGGCTGCTACAGAGACATCTCAAAAGCAACAGCTGTTGACAGAGACTTAGGAAAAGCAGCATGAGTAGGATTAACCGTTTCATACGATGTAGAGTCGGGTCTGTAGGTGAACCAACTGCCTAATGGATAGAAGGAATTCAGGAGAAAATTGTTTGGTTCTCAACTGAATGTGAGCTCTTCTCATTTGCTCATTTTCTAGCCAATGAACCAGGCTTCTTCAGCTTGGATACCAGACAAATGTGTAGACTTCAATTTTCAAAATTTGCCATCCCTGGGAATTTTGAAACCTGAGGTTCAACATCTGGAGAACACCCAAAGGGCTTCATAAACAACTGGAAAGTTAATCATCATTTGAAATTGATGAGCAGTTCTCCAAATATTTGTAATCTGGTTCCCCAATTATATTTAAAAAAAATATCCAAGAGAGAATAAATATGTTAGAGAGAATTCTACTCCCATATACGGTATATATAAAATTAATGTACAAAATTAATGTGATCACCTGTGGGGAAAATATGTATGCATATGTCATTCAAACAAGACCACAAACAAAAATTATTAGTATGGAAAAACATCAAACAGAAGCAATTTCCAGGATAAAATATATTTTAAAAGAGGGGGGGGGAAAGGGAAAGAAAATCCTCAGATACAAGAAGCCAACCTGGCACATTCTCAAAATTTAGAAAAGCAGAATTGGACACATTTTGCTAAAATGAGAAACTGAGAGAACTTGACACGAGATATTTGCCCATGCTTTTGAAGTGGAAGAGTGTTCTGTTCAGAAGAATTTAGCTTTGCTCATTTTCTTCTAAGTGTGAACCAAAATTGTGCATCTCTTTATAATCAAGATGGAAGAGCTGAGAAAAGAAGAGAAGAAAGAAAGAAAGAAAGAAAGAAAGAAAGAAAGAAAGAAAAAAGAAAAAAGAAAAAAGAAAAAAGAAAAAGAAAGAAAAGAGGGTAGAGTAGTGGAATGGAGTGGAGTGTAGGGTAGGGTAGGGTAGGGTAGGGTAGGGTAGGGTAGGAGAGGAGAGGAGAGGAGAGGAGAGGAAAAGAGAAGAGAAGAGAAGAGAAGAGAAGAGAAGAGAAGAGAAGAGAAGAGAAGAGAAGAGAAGAGAAGAGAAGAGAAGAGAAGAGAAGAGAAGAGAAGAGAAGAGAAGAGAAGAGAAGAAGAGAGGGATTGTCTATCTGGGCAGACAATAGAATATATGATGTCAGTCCGTCTCCTTTTTTTCTAGTCATCACCTATTCATATACCATCTTCACTCTTTGGACACAATTTACTAGGAACAAGAGGCAGCCTGTATTGCCAACATACATGTGGCAATATGTATGTGTGTATACGTATATGTATGTGTATATGTGTATACACATATACCAGTGGTGAAATCCAATTTTTTTACTACCAGTTCTGTGGGCGTGGCTTGGTGGGCGTGGCTTGGTGGGCATGGCAGGGGAAGGATACTGCAAAATCTCCATTCCTACCCCACTCCAGGGGAAGGATACTGCAAAATCCCCATTCCCTCCCCACTCCTGGGGGAAGGATATTGCAAAATCTCCATTCCCACCCCACTCTGAGGTCAGCCAGAGGTGGTATTAGCCATTTCTCTGAACTACTTGAAATTTCCGCTACCGGTTCTCCAAACTGCTCAAAATTTCTGCTACCGGTTCTCCAGAACCTGTCAGAACCTGCTGGATTTCACCCCTGATATATACACATACATATTGCATATGTATGTGTGTGTGTGTACAAGACACATTGATGGTCAGTAACCTGATTAGACTTAACTGGAAAAACTCAGGGAGGGTAAGTCTATCATGGCCGATAGGATTGGGGTTTGTTGTTGTTGTTTAAAGATTTGATATTATCTCCAGGTTGACGGAAGCATGAATAGCAACATATAGAAAGATGGATCTCCACATTTTTCTTGTGAGTACCCAAGAAGCATCTAGTTGGCCTCTGTGAAAACCAAAATGTTGCAGCCAGACAGCTTTGACCCTGTGTTCTTCTGTTTCACTACTGAGGTATGAAAACAAATGAGTAAATTCACAGTGTATTTTTACTCTTCCAACTCCACCAATTATTTACTCTCCATTCCTCTCCAAGGTAAACTGTTGTGTAAGCTTTTCTAGATCTGCTATTTCTGGTGCTGGGTATTATAACAAAACCTTCTTCAAGTGAGTATCCTCTAGTAAGTATTTCATTGGATATTAATTCTTGAAGTCTACCAAGCAATATAAATTATGGGTTATGAAGCCTATCCTTCTGAACATCTCACTTCCCAATTATTATAGTGTAGATTAAGTGATGTAGGTAGTCCTTGTCTTACAACAGTTCATTTAGTGACGACTCTGAAAAAAGTGACTTATTTTTCATACTTATTTTTATACCATTGCAGCATCTCCATGGTCATGTGATCAAAATTTAGATGCTTGGCAACTGACTCATTTTTATGGCGGTTGCCATGTCCCAGGGTCATGTGATTCCCTTTTGCGACCTTCTGACAAGCAAAGTCAATGGGGAAGCCCGATTTACTTCACAGCTGTGTTATTAACTTAACAACTGATGTGATTCACTTAACAACTGTGGCAAGAAAGGTCATAAAATGGGGCAAAAGTCACTTAACAAATGTCTTGCTTAGCAACATAAATGTTGGCTTCAATTATGGTTGTAAGTTGAGGACTACCTGTAGAGTAAAATATGTGAGGTAAAACTTGACCTGATAAATTCATAGGCCTGTATTTTTCTTCGTAACAATATAGAAATGCTTAACCATTTAATAGATAAATTATTAGAATTCTTTATTGGCCAAGTGTGATTGGACACACAAGGAACTTGTCTTTGGTGCATATGCTCTCAGTGTACATAAAGAAAAATAAAATACATTCATCAAGAATCATAAGATACAACACTTAGTGATAGTCATAAGATACTAAGTAAGCAATCAAATCATACTAGGAAACAAACAAAACAATATAAATTATAAAGATACAAGCAACGTGGTTATAGTCATAAGTGGGAAGAGATAGGTACTAGGCAGGGATGGGTTCTAAAAAATTTTACTACCGGTTCTGTGGGCGTGGCTTATTTTGTGGGCGTGGCTTGATGGTCATGTGACAATTATTTAGGATTTAGCAGAGATACTGGTCTACCAGGCTTTTAACTGCTTGCAGAGCTGTACCAATCTACCCATTTATTTTTGCAGGCACTAATCTACTCATGTATTTTTGCAGGCACCGGTCTACTCATTTGTTTTCTTTTAACACTGATCAGCTGTAGGGCGGCCCTTTGAAGCCCCACAGCAAGAGTTTAAACAGTTTTTTTTCCCTCTAGCCATCAGCTGGGACTCAGGAGGCAGCAATAGATTGGGGGTGGGGCCAAATAAAAGGTAAGAATAACGCGGGAGGTGGGTGGGTGGGGCGCGGGGGGGCAGAACCAGTTCGGTGATGTCATATCGTCACCGCTACCAGCTTGGGAGAACCGGGCCGAACCGGGAGGAACCCACCACTGGTACTAGGAAGGATGAGAAGAAGAATAGTAATACAGTCTTAGTAAATTGTTTGACAGTGTTGTGGGAATTAGTTGTTTAGCAGAGTGATGGCATTTGGGGAAAAAACTGTCCTTGTGTCTAGTTGTTCTATAGTGTCTAGTCTTCAACATTGGGAGTTTGGTGGCTCTCCATCTAAATATTAGACAATTATTTCTGCAATAAGCCAAGTTGGATAGATGAGGCCACCTGCTGTGACAGCTAATGTGATAATAATATATTAAATACATGCATAATATACTGTTTCTGTTTTTTGGAAGTCGATTACTTTTTTTCTTGGCAGGTTATGCATTACCTCAGATTGTACCCAATTTGGGGACAAGAATTGATGAGACAAGGGAATATATATATATATATTCTTCGTAAAAATGTTCTTCACGAGTTAAATTGATTTTATAAAACAAGCAGGCCAAAAGAATAGGTGTGCTTTTTCTGTTCAATTTTTTTGGGGCAATTTTCCCAACAAAATTCTAGCAAAAAGAAGGCCCAGTAATTAAGAGAGGGGGAGACAATGAGAGTGTTAATTTTATATGCAGATGAGATTAATAAATTAAGGACATTTGCTTGCATATAAATGAGAAGACAGCCCATTTATATGCTTAATCATAACTTTGTTCTTTTTCTTTGCCCAAAGTTTGCAAGCATTATTTTTCATACAGACAGGTTCCCTCCCTCTAAGCTGTTTTTTTTCTTTCTCTTTTTGTGTAGAAAATAATAATAAAGATGCTTTGAATTATTTATAGCAGCTGTCCAAAAACGGCTAATCTTTTCCCACTGTCAGTGAATGAGGAGGTAAAGTTGGGTGTATATCATTTTATCTACTTACTAAGCAAAACCTATGCATCCTTTTCTGAAAACAAGCTATTTTACTTATGAGTAAAGCATTTTTAATACATTTTCTGTATAATAATGACTGATTGGTCATTGATACACCCAGGATCACAAGTCTTGGTTCTCCATAATCCATCTGAACTTCTCTTCAATTTGATGGGATAATAGTTCGGTTTACAATGTTTTTTTCTGTTTCTAAAATTCCCTTCTAAAAATTCCTTTCCTAGCAGCAAAGAAATGTTGGGGAAAATCTCATGGGAGAAATGAGATACAGGGAATCCTCGACTTATGACCACAATTGGGAAACAGAATTGCTAAGAAAGATGGTTGTTATGTGAGTTGCCATCCGATTTTGTGACTTTTTTTTGTCACAGTTGTTTAGTGAATCACATGGCTGTTAAGCAAATATGGCTTCTCCAATTGACTCTGCTTGTTGAAGGCAGAGCTGGCAAGCTCACAAATGGGAATCACATGATCCCAGGATACTATCATTGCTGTAAATCAATCCTGGTTTATTTTGATCACATGAACATGGGGGATGCAGTGGCCCTCATAAGGACCAGTTCTGGTGGGATTCAAATTTTTTTACTATCGGTTCTGTGGGCGTGGCTTGTTGGACATGCAGGGGAAAGATACTGTAAAATCTACATTCCCTCCTCACTTCAGGGGAAGGTTACTGCAAAATCCCCATTTCTTCCCAATCAGCTGGGACTGATTAGATGGGGGCGGGGCCAGTCAGAGGTGGTATTTACCGGTTCTCCGAACTACTCAAAATTTCCTCTACCGGTTCTCCAGAACTGGTCAGAACCTGCTGAAACCGACCTCTGGACGGTTGTAAGTCACTTTTTTTTCAGTGCCACTGTAACTTTGAATGGTCACCGAACAAATGGTTGTAACTTGAGGACTACCTATAGCTATAGTAACCAAGGCCAGCAACCAATAGGATTAAAAAGTTTAAATGGCAGTTTACCAGTGGTGAAATGTAAAATTTGTCACTACCTGTTCTGTGGGCATGGCTTGGTGGTGGTGGGATAATGTGACTGAGTGGGCGTGGCCAACTTCTTCTCTTTTTTTAACTTTTAAAAGCATTTTTTCCTACAACCTCAAGAGGTTGTAGAAAAAATGCTTTTAAAAGCCTCTGACGATCAGGCAACTCAGCTGGGATCGTCAGAGGTTTTTAAAAGCATTTTTTTTTTTACTTTTAAAAGGATTTTTTCAGCCAAAGAGGTTGTAGAAAAAAATGCTTTTAAAAGTAAAAAAAAACAGCCTCTGATGATCGCGTGGGTCAGCTAGGCATGTGGGTGGGGGGGCGGGCGCAGGGACTTTTGCTACCGGTTCTCCGAACCACCTGCCACCATCGCTACCGGATCATGCGATCCGGTCCGAACCGGGAGTATTTCACCCCTGCAGCTTACCCCTCATTTTTTTTTAATATGTGTCTTGCATGCAACCCACATAAGAAGCAGGACTTCAATTGCACAATCATGGCTGCCATATTGATTTTTTTTAAAAAAAAATAATCTTGCTTTCAAATAATAACTATACTGCTCGAGCTAGGCTGTTTTAAAATAAAATATTGTAAGATGTTGCAAAATCCTTTTGCCTTCCATCGTTCCCAACATCAGGGTCTTTTCCAAGGAGTCCTCACTTCTCATTTGGTGGCCAAAAAACTTCAGCTTCAGTCCTTCCAAAGAACAGTCAAGGTCGATTTCCTTTAGGATTGACTGGTTTGATTTTCTTGCTTTCCATGGGACTCTCAAGAGTAAAAGCATGATAGTGATAGAAAAACTCCTAACAGAAAACAAAATGGGAATATTTAAAGCCGGGGAGTGGGCCTTTCTAAAGCCAAAAAGCCAAGTATTAGTATAGGTGATCCTCAACTTACGACCACAATTGAGCCCAAAATTTCTGTTGTTAAGTGAGACATATATTAAGTGAGTTTTGCCTCATTTTATTACCTTCCTTGCCACAGCTTTTAAGTGAATCACCGCAGTTGATAAGATGGTTGTTAAGTGAATCTCGCTTCCTCACTGACTTTGCTTGTCAGAAGGTCTCAAAAGGTAATCACATGACCTTGGGACACACAGCAACCGTCATAAGTACGAACCAGTCACCAAGCATCTGAATTTTGATCACTTGGATGATAGGGATATTTCTAACTGTGAAAAACATTCATAACTGTGAAAAACAGTGATAAGTCACTTTTTTCAGTGCCGTTGTAACTTAGAACGGACACTAAATGAACTGTTGTAAATCAAGGACTATCTGTAATTCCACCAGCAGTACCAACCTCTACCTCCAACAATCGGATAAAATCAAAATCACCCCCCAGGAGAAAGTCAACAGAAATTCTCAAGCTCTCAGGGAATAGGAAGAAAAACAGATGCCTCTTTTAGGTAAAGGTAAAGGTTCCCCTTGCACATATGTGCTAGTCGTTCCTGAATCTAGGGGGCAGTGTTCATCTCTGTTTCAAAGCCGAAGAGCCAGCACTGTCCGAAGACATCAACGCCAAAGGCGCACGGGATGCTGTTACCTTCCCACCAAAGGTGGTCCCTATTTTTCTACTTGCATTTTTTACGTGCTTTTGAACTGCTAGGTTGGCAGAAGCTGGGACAAGTAACAGGAGCTCACCCCATTACGCGGCACTAGGGATTCGGACCGCTGAATTGCCGACCTTTCGATCGACAAGCTCAGCATCTTAGCCACCGCGTCCCGTATGCCTCTTTTACTGGGGCAAAAAAAAAAAAAATGACTTCTGAAAAATGACAAGGCCAATTTCAACAAAACATCGTTGGAAGTCATTGAAACAAAATTCTGGAGCTTTATTCTCATCCAATAGGCTTGTCCTTAACTTTTTAATCATTCACTTTCAACAGACATTAGAGTACCCGCTACATGTTCAATCAGATTCATTGCCTTTCTCTCTGTTGGAAGATGCCCAAAACGATATAAGTCATCAGACCCAGGTCTTCCAAATCAGCATCAAACAGATTAATGGGACGACTCGCCCTTCTTTCTTGCTTTTAATATCCTGTTTCTGTCCTTTACAGATGACTTTTAGACTCTCTCTGTATTGTTATCATGTGTTAATATGATAGTGCTTATCCCATCTTTTTTTTTTCCTAGCCCTTGTGAACAAGAACAACAGCAGCTCTCTAATTCATAAGGAAAAATATATGCGCTACCCACCATTAATATCTGAATATACTTACATACTTTTTGAGCCCAGGTTTTGGTGCTGGATGGAAAAAATGTCACTGGATTCACCTCAGTGGTGGGATTCAAAATTTTTTACTACCGGTTCTGTGGGCGTGGCTTGGTGGACGTGGCCAGGGGTTGTGACAAGCAGGACTCGGCCTTCTGTACCCCCCTGGGAGCAAAAACAGGCCACGGGGAAGATGCGCCACTCCCTCCGCGGCCCGCTTTGGGCCTAGGAGGCACCCCTGAAGCCTCCTGGGAGTGAAAATGGGCACGGGGGGGGGCGCACCGGTCCCCCACGCCCCGTTTTGGTCCTAGGAGTCCTCCCTGCACTTACCTGGGAGCCAAAATGGGGTGCGTGGGTACTCCAGGAAGGGGTGGGGCAGGAAGGGGCAGGGCCAGCCAGCAATTTAACTACCAGTTAGCCCAAACCGGCTGAATCCCATTACTGATTCACCTGGTTTATATTTTAGCATATTATTTATCCAGCTTTTCTTTTCATTCTTAGCAACTAGTTTGTGGGGTAGGCTGAGAGGACAGATAATTTATTTTCATTTATTTATTAAATTTCTATGCTGCCCATTTCATTAATACTGCGACTCTGGGCAGCTTACACTTTAATGCAAAGATAAAAAATGCTAAGAAATAATTTCAAATACCATGTTTTCCCGAAAATAAGACCTTGTCTTATATTTTTTTTGAACCCCGAAATAAGTGCTTGGCCTCATTTTCGGGGAGGTCTTATCATTTTGGGGCACGTGGAGTAAGATGGGATTCCTCTTGCCATCTCACCTGATTTCCAGCTCTGTCTCCCTAACCCTAATCAGACAAAATGGCGGGGGCTGGCTGCGCATGCATTTAAATATTTTAGGGGAGGGCTTATTTTCAGGGAGGGTTTATTTTCAGGGAGGGTTTGTCTTAGCGCATGCGCTCAAAAGCCTGATTGGGCTTATTATCAGGGGATGTCTTATTTTTGGGGAAACAGGGTAGAATAAAAAATTAAAAATTAAAAACCAAGATGTGGGAAGCCTGTAGGAAAGAATCTTCTCTACCCCCTATGTAGCAGGCCCATTGAAGGCCCAGGCCAAATGACAGAGTCAAGATTTTAGGCTTTTCCGGAAGGCTAGGAATATGGGGATAGATCTCACCTCTGATGGGAGAATATTCCAGAGGAAGGGGGCAATAACAGTAAAGGGTCTTCTCCTGGGCCCCACCAGGATCCAAAATAGGCCATTTCCACAGGAACAAGTGGGGCAGATTAGTCCCGTTGGAGTAAGGCAGTTGTTCCTCAGATGCCCTGGACTTATTCAAAGTCATTCAGACTAATTGGGACCTAGTTTGACAATCTAACCATTATTATTTTACATTTTTCCTCATTCCTGGCTAATTTCTAACTCAGATAACCTCAGACAATTGGAAATGAGATAAGAGGAAGGCTGTTTGGGAAAGCATATTTTAAAAGAACCAATAAACGGTAAGCTTTTGACATCTGGCCCACAATTGTCTTATTAGGAAAGCAGATTAATTCTATATGGAAAGCCCAAATCACCCACCCGACATAGGCAGTTAAAAGGGATGAGTACATGATAAGATCTCAACTGATCACTTTCATTTCCTAAACACTTTGAGAGCCGTAACTTCCCAGAATTTGCCATTTGTCTGTAACTGTTATCTCCCCTTCAAAGCATCAAAAGATGTTTTGGCTTA
Organism: Pantherophis guttatus; assembly: GCF_059756535.1. NCBI lineage: Eukaryota > Metazoa > Chordata > Lepidosauria > Squamata > Colubridae > Pantherophis > Pantherophis guttatus. Next base: position 12,097,076 of record NC_142070.1, on the reverse strand, counting down.
GAAAAGGGGTGGTCCAAGAAGATCTAATCAGACTTTATTGCCGGGCATACAAAATGTTTATAGAATATCTTCATCTTTTTTAAAAAAAAAAAAATATTATTTCAACATGATGAGTTCCAAAGGCAGCTGGCTACCAGAGTGCTGTGTTTCTGATAACAATAAAAAGCATTTCCTACTAACTTGTTGCTTGAATAGGGAGGGGAGGGGATTTTTCAATACTGTACAGGGGTGTCAAACTTAAGGCCCGTGTGCCAGATGTGGTCTGTGGGGTGTTTAGATCTGCCTCATGGGGTTGCCCTGAAAACAGCAAAGGACCGGCCCGCAGTGCCTCTGTCAGCTAAAACAGAGCTCAGGAGGACCCCATGCGGCCGTCCCAGGCTCTGTTTTTGGCAATGATGGCCTCCTGCAGCCCTCTGCCAGCGAAAATGGAGCTGGGGAGGGATTGCTGGAAGAATGCTCGGGCCACCACAGGCACCCCCTGCACGAGTGACATCATGCTGGCCACTCCCACCCTGGCCACACCCACCCTGGCTCCCCGAGGTCAAACACAACCCTGATGCTGCCCTCAATGAAATTGAGTTTGACACCCCTGCTGTAGTAGGACAGAACTTGCTTCTGTATTATATTATACAGAATATATATGATATTCAGCACTTTTTTTTATCCACGGAAGGTGAAGCTGTACCCTTGGACTTAATAGCTGCAGGAATATCTTAACTACACTTCCTTCTCTATAGTAATCCAATCAGATGATCAAAAAAGACAAGCCTTCAGAACTTCTGCCCTTGAGTTTGAAGAAGTTCTCTTTTGCTAGAACATAACTCTCATAGTTCTTAGCTGGACAGAGAACTTCTATGTCGTTGCCGTGAATCTAACCCTTCCTTTCCCCTTGCTAAGCCAGTTCTCTAAACCAGGAATAGGTAACTAGAGATCCTAAAGCCAAATTTAGTCTTGTAAACCTTCCTTGACATCATTTTAGGGCATCCTCCATCCATTGTTTGCCAACATTGGCTTTCTTGCTGTTTTTGGGTGGTAAACACAAATAATCAAAATGCAAAATAAGTTTAAAGGAAATGGACCCCAAATTAAGGGAGGAATCCCTCCCCCACAAAAAAACAGTTAAAAATGGTGGCCTATCTACTTGGAATCATGTTAAATGCTATTCATGGCCAACTAAGTTGCTCATCCATGCTCTGAATCAAAGTGGCAACCTTTGGATGGCCAGAACCATGATTAAAATTTGAAATAGGTACGTCCATGGAGTGATATTCGCAAGTGAACAGATCCATGGTTTTCTGTATATTGGAAGGTTGGGAGGAGAGCTCTTTTTATGTTAAAAAATACAATAGGCACCCCATTGTCATAGCCATTTACAAGAGTTTGCAGGAAATGACTTCATTCTGCCCTTTTACACATCAGCTATAAAAAATATCATCTAACCAGAGGTGGGTTTCAACAGGTTCTGACCAGTTCTGGAGAATTGGTAGTGGAAATTTTGAGTAGTTCGGAGAACCGGTAAATACCACCTCTGACTGGCCCCGCCCCCATCTATTCTCTGCCTCACGAGTCCCAGCTGATCGGGAGGAAATGGAGATTTTACAGTATCCTTCCCCTGCCACACCCACCAAGCCATGCCCACCAAGCCATGCCATGCCCACCAAGCAACACCCACAGAACAGGTAGTAAAACATTTTGAAACCTACCACTGCCTAACCATCATGACTCAGGTTCTTGGATGTGGCTAAATCCACATTTCAAATGCTTCTAGTCTCTTCAAGTGGTTTTCTGTCAGACATCAACTCTCTTTTTAAAAACCTGACAAGCGAGATCGGTTGCATTCAAAGGACTTATTTATTTATTTATTTATTTATTTATTTATTTATTTATTTATTTATTTATTTATTGGTTTGATTTATATGCCACCCTTTTCCGGAGACTCAGGGCGGCTTACAATGCGTTAAGCAATAGCCTTCATACTTATGTATATACCTGCTTATTAGGGCTTTCGCACCCCCACCCCAGCGGTGTTCTTTTTTATACAAAGTCAGCTTATTGCCCCCACAAACCAGGTCCTCATTACTTACTGTGCATTGTGCTCTGTGGGAACCAAAATCGCTGTGAGAGGGCGATTTTTGGACCTGACCCCCAGACGCTGTCTATATGCATCGGTTCATTGCTGCCACCCCACCACAAGAGGGGGCTGTCCAGCTGACCTAACCACCGTGAGAGGGTGGTTGGATCTATTTCCCCCTTGGAACTGTGGTCGTCCTGGCTTTGGACTATGTCCTCTGTTGTGAGGGGACAGGGGACTTGGTCCTGCAAATATGTCTCTGAGATTTCTCCCATCTTTTTGTCTTCTCCTCGGTCCTTTATATACATCCTCAGGATATGGTCGTGTCACCCATTATGATTAATGTACTCAGCAGCGGAGCTTCTTGGTCTGCAAGACTCCCCCCTCTCGCAGGCTTGGCCCTCCATTCTATCGAGGGCCTACCTCGATGACGGGCTCTGGAGTCCCGAGAGGTGGCATGCCGCAAAGAGGGGGCTGCAGGGTTTTTTAAAATTGTCCTTGTTTAAACTTTTAAGGGGTTCTGGGAGGGGGGAGGGGGGTGGGATTGGAATTAGGGTTGTGGGTTTGGGGGATAACCCACTAGGGGGAGAGTCGGGCTTGGCCAGGACGTTCGGCGGGGGTGGTGGGGGATCCGGAGGGGGTCGAGCTGGTCCAGACTGCGTTTCTACCATCGGTACTGTGTGTGGGAGAGGTAGATATGGCGGGAGCAGGGGGCCATATCATGTTAAGGGAGCACGCACCCGCTGTCTTCAAGCGGTAGAGTGCTCCGGCCCCCAAGGCTCCACCCGTTCTCCAGGTAGTTCAGACCTCCAGGGCCCGGGCCTTCGCCTGATGTTGTGCAACGCCAGGTCTGTAGTAAATAAAGCCCCCCTCATTTGTGATCTTGTTTACGAGGGGGGAGCGGACCTGGCGGGTATTACGGAGACCTCGTTGGACCCAGAGGGAGGGGTCCCTCTGGTAGAAATGTGCCCACCAGGTTTCCATGCATTCCATCAGCCAAGGTCGCAGGGGAGGGGCGGGGGAGTAGCGGTTATTATTAGAGAAGGCCTTAGGCCGAGGGAGACCACTGTACCTCAGACAGCCGGTTGTGAGTCCCTCCTTGTGAAGTGGGGCCATGGGGTTCAGATGGGCTTGCTGATCACGTACCTGGCTCCCTGCCACGTGGCGGCAGCCCTGCCCGAGCTACTCAACGTTATTGCCGCAGTGGCGGTTGATACTCCCAGACTTATGGTCATGGGGGATTTCAACCTGCCATCCGTGGGTGAGGCGTCTGAGGTGGCTCGGGAGTTCATGGCTTCCATGATGGCCATGGACCTGACCCAACTAATTCATGGCCCTACGCACACTGGGGGAAACACACTGGACTTGGTTTTTGTCTCTGGACAGTGGTTGAGTGATCTCGAGATAGGGGATATAGTCATCGAGCCCTTGTCATGGTCAGATCACTCGCTCCTTCGCCTTGACCTTCGAACCGCGGCACCCCGCTGCAGGGAGGCGGAACCGGTAAGATGGTACCGCCCCAGGCGCCTGATGGAACCTGATAGGTTCCAGATGGAACTTGGGCCAATCCCGGAGGTTCTGGCTCACGCCTCATCTGGGGACCTAGTGGCCGCCTGGGATAGGGCGGCTGCTGGAGCCCTGGATTGAGTCGTGCCTTTGCGGCCTCTGACCCGGCGCCGATCTCGCCTGGCTCCTTGGTTCACCGAGGAGCTGAGGGAGATGAAGCGCCGGAAAAGACGCCTAGAGAGCTGTTGGAGGGCTAGTCTTTCTGAATCTGACCGAACACTGGTAAGATCTCATATTAGGAATTACCTAGTGGCGATAAAAGCAGCAAAATGTTCTCATTTTGCTGCTCTTATTGCGTCATCAGATAATCGCCCGGCCGCCCTGTTTAGGGTGACCCACTCCCTGCTCCACCAGGAAGTGCGGGAGGACCCCTTGGAGGGAAGAGCCGAGGATTTTGTTCAGTATCTGTATGACAAAATCACTCAGATTCGGGCAGGTCTGGACTCTGACGGGATAGATCCAGAGAGGGTGATGGAGACAGGTCTTGAGACTGTTATCTGGGATGAGTTTGATCCTGTGACCCCAGATGACGTGGACAGGATTCTGGGTAGATTGAACGCGACCACATGTTTGTTGGACCCGTATCCCTCCTGGTTAGTGCTGGCTTCCCGGGAGGTGACGTGAGGCTGGCTCCAGGGGATTATAAATGCTTCGTTGGGTGAGGGTGTCTCCCCCGCCGCCCTGAAAGAGGCGGTGGTAAGGCCTCTCCTCAAGAAGCCTTCCCTGGACCCGGCAGTATTGGCTAACTATCGTCCAGTCTCCAACCTTTGCTTCGTTGCGAAGGTTGTTGAGAGTGTGGTTGCGCGACAGCTACCCCAGTACCTGGATGAAGCGTCGTATCTAGATCCGTTCCAGTCGGGCTTCAGACCTGGGTACAGCACGGAAACGGCATTGGTCGCGTTGGTTGATGATCTCTGGAGGGCTCGGGACAGGGGTTGTTCCTCTGTCCTGGTCCTGTTAGACCTCTCAGCGGCTTTTGATACCATCGACCATGGTATCATGCTGCACCGGCTGGAAGGGTTGGGGGTGGGAGGCACCGTTTTACGGTGGTTCTCCTCCTTTCTCTCTGACCGGTCGCAGTCTGTGTTGACAGGGGGGCAGAGATCGACCCCGAGGCCCCTTATATGTGGGGTGCCACAGGGATCGGTTCTCTCGCCCCTCCTGTTCAACATTTATGTAAAGCCGCTGGGCGAGATCATCCGCGGTTTCGGGGTGAAGTACCATCTGTACGCTGACGACACTCAGCTGTACATCTCCACCCCGGATCACCCCAACGATGCCCTTGAAGTGATGTCCCAGTGCCTGGAGGCCGTACGGATCTGGATGGGGAGAAACGGGCTCAGGCTCAACCCATCCAAGACCGAGTGGCTGTGGTTTCCGACGTCCCGATATAGTCAGCTGGCGCCATCGCTGGCTATTGGGGGCAAATCATTGGCCCCCACGGTAAGGGCTCGTAACTTGGGCGTCCTCCTGGATTCACGGCTGTCTTTAGAAGAGCACTTGACGGCCGTGACCGGGAGGATTTTTCATCAGGTTCGCCTGATTCGCCAGTTACGTCCCTTTCTAGATCGGGACTCGTTACGCACAGTCACTCATGCCCTCGTCACCTCTCGTCTGGACTATTGTAATGCTCTCTACATGGGGCTCCCCTTGAGGTGCACCCGGAGGCTCCAACTGGCGCAGAGTGCGGCCGCGTGGGTGGTTATGGGAGCAACATGGAGCTCCCATGTAACACCTCTCCTGCGCGAGCTGCACTGGCTCCCGGTGGTCTTCCGGGTGCGCTTCAAGGTTCTGGTTACCACCTTTAAAGCGCTCCATGGCTTAGGACCTGGTTATCTACGGGACCGCCTACTACCACCAACAGCCTCCCACCGACCAGTACGCTCCCACAGAGAAGGGCTCCTCCAGGTGCCGTCGGCCAAACAATGTCGGCTGTCGGCCCCTAGGGGGAGAGCCTTCTCTGTGGGGGCACCGACGATCTGGAATGAGCTCCCCCCAGAGATACGGAGGATCCCGGATCTGCGCACCTTCCGCCGCGAGTTGAAGACGCTTTTATTTCATCAAGCGGGCCTCGCCTAAATCTTCTCCCTTTTAAGTGTAAATTTTAAATTTTTAATGTATTTTAAAATTATGGGTATTTTCAATTATGGGTATTAATTCAGCCAAATTTATTTAATTCATTTTATTCGATTTTAAATTTTGTATATCTATGTGTTTTATTTCATGGCTGTACACCGCCCTGAGTCCTTCGGGAGTAGGGCGGTATAGAAATTCAATAAATAATAAAATAATAATAATAATAATATTGTTTAAAGCAGCTTCCTCCAATTTGGCCATCTCCAGATGTGTTGCTTTCATTTTCAACAATTTTCCAAGTAACCTGGCTAACCCAGACAAAGGACCAACATTTAAAATGAATTAATCCTAGCATTATTCCATGCAAAAGTTAAAGTTCTTTCCTGTTTAACATTTATTTTGCTTGTACAATTCTTATCTCATTACTTGGTCTTGAATTTCCAGCCAGCTCCATCTCAAAGTTTGGATGTCAGCACTAAACGATGATCCAATAATGCAAGGATTGGCAATCTATGGCCATTGGCAGCATGCACCTCTTCCAGCTCCTTTTGAGGGGTACCAAACATCTCCCATCTTGATCATGCTGCGTGCATTTGTTAACAAAATGGGAATATTTAATGCTCCTGGGAAGGAAAGCTATGGCAAATCTATGGCTAAAAAGCAGAGACATCACCCTGCCAACAAAAGTGCGTATAGTCAAGGCTATGGTTTTCCCAGTTGCAATGTATGGCTGTGAAAGTTGGACCATAAGGAAGGCTGAGCGCCAAAGAATTGAGGCCTTTGAACTATGGTGCTGGAGAAGACTCTTGTGAGTCCCTTGGACTGCAAGGCAATCAAACCGGTCAGTCCTAGAGGAGATCAACCCTGACTGCTCTTTAGAAGGCCAGATCCTGAAGATGAAACTCAAATACTTTGGCCACCTAATGAGAAAGAAGGACTCACTGGAGAAAAGCCTAATGCTGGGAATGATTGAGGGCAAAAGAAGAAGGGGACAACAGAGAACGAGGTGGCTGGATGGACTAACTGAAGCAGTCGGCGTGAGCTTAAATGGACTCCAGAGGATGGTAGAGGACTGGAAGGCCTGGAGGAACATTGCCCATGGGGTCTTGATGAGTCGGACATGACTTCGCTACTAACAACAACAACAACAATGCCAGGGGCATTGTTTGGCCTTTCTAAAGCCAAAAAGCCAAGTATTAGTACAGGTGGCCCTTGACTTATGACCACAATTGAGCCCAACATTTATGTTGTTAACTGAGGCATTTGTGTTTTGCCCCATTTTACACCTTTCTTGCCACAGTTGTTAAGTGAATCATTGCAATTGTTAACTTAGTAACACGGTTCTTAAGTGAATCTGGCTTTTCCATTGATTTTGTTTGTCAGAAAGTCACAAAAGCTGTTCACATGATTCCAGGACACTGTAATCGTCATAAATATGAACCAGCTGCCAAGCAGTCAAGCTTTGATCACATGACCACAGCCATGCTGCAATGGTCATAATTGTGAAAAATAGTCATAAGTTACTTTTTCAGTCCTGTTGTAATTTTGAAAGATCACTAAACAAACTGTTGTAAGTCGGGGACTATCAGTACTGCTTTATAAAGCCTTAATAAGACCACATTTAGAATACTGCATCCAGTTTTCATCACCATATTATAAAGAAGATGTTGAGACTCTAGGAAGAGTGCAGAAAGAACAACAAAGATGATTAGAGGACTGAAGGTTAAAACATATGAAGAACGGTTGCAGGAATTGGGTATGTCTAGTTTAGTGAAAAGAAGGACCAGGAGTGACATGATAGCAGTGTTCTAATATCTGACGGGCTTCCACAAAGAAGAGAGAGTCAACTTATTCTCCAAAGCACCAGAAGGCAGAACTGTTGTGACCTGGGCCCAAGTAGTTATTACCAGACACAATCAGTCCTAAACAAATATATTTTATTAGAACAGTTGAGAATTACTTCATTCTCATCTTAGTCCAAATTAAGTCCAAAACAAATTCTTCATAAACAGTCCTTTGGCCTTATCACCAATCTTTGTCTACTTTGGCACCCTGCCAAAGGCTTTACTTGGCAAAAGTTCAGAAGCAAGAGACGCTGACAAGAAACAAGTGTAGCAATGTTGCTTTCCTACAAAGATCCCATGAGCCGTTGCTGCTCTTTTAAGCCTTCTGGGAGGGGCCAATAATTTCCTGTCCTTACTCCCGAGTCGTCCTTTTTGCTTTAGCTGCTTTTCCCTTCTGGCAGCTCTTCGCATGTGTGCACTAGGAATAGGCTCCTCCTGTTCCTCTGCCTCTCTGCTATCCGCCTCTGGAAGCTCCGGAGTCCGCGCATCGCTCCCAGATGGCCCTGGCCCCGTCTCTGCCTCCAATGCAGAGCCCTCGTCCAGGCCTTCTCCAGACTCCAGGACTGGCCCATTGTCCTCCCCAGCCTCCTCACTGTCCGACTCCGCTGCCAGCTCTGCAGGCTGCTGGCGGACCACAAGAAACAATGGACAGAAACTAATCAAGGAGAGAAGCAACCTGGAATTGAGGAGAAACTTCCTAACAGTGAGAGCAATTAACCAGTGGAACAGCTTGCCTTCAGAAGTCATGGATGCTCCATCACTGGAGGTTTTTAAAAAGAGATTGGATAACAATTTGTCTGAAATGGTATAGGCAGAGGTGGTATTCAGCCGGTTCGGACTGGTTCACCTGAACTGGTAGCAGAAATCATGGGTGGGCCTGGCCACCTGCCCCGGCTCTATGCCATCCTGTTTAGGCATGTTTTTGAGGCCAGGAGCATGTGTGGAAGGCAGGCATGTGCACAAACTGGGCATGCACATGCATGATGCAAGCATATGCGGGGGTGGCGAACTGGTAGTAACATAATGCGAAACCACCGCTGGGTATAGGATTTCCTGCTTGAGCAGGGGGTTGGACTAGAAGACCTCCAAAGTCTCTTCCAGCTCTGTTATTCTGTTATTAATAAAAATAACACCAGAATAGGGACATTCAGCCATCACCAAGTTGAACTTTTGCAATTTTGTATTGTTCCCAGTATTCAGCAAAAAAGAGGCCATATCCTTTCCCTGCAAAATATCCAAAAACCCACTGATGACACATCTGCTGCTACTCTTGCGGTAACAAAATTAAGTTCCCCCACCCTCTGCTGCAAAAGAGTCACCTCACCCTTGTAATGCCTCCTACTGTATTTAACAGCAATAGCAATAGCACTTAGACATATATACCACTTTACAGTGCTTTACAGCCCTCTCTAAACTGTTTACAGAGTAATCATATTTATTTATTTATTTATTTATTTTATTGGATTTCTATACCGCCCTACTCCCGAAGGACTAAGGGCGGTGAACAGCCACAGAATAAAACACATAAATACAAAAATTTAAAATAGAATAAAAACGAATTAAATAATTTGGCTGAGACAAATTTAAAATACCCAATAATTTAAAAACAAATTAAAATTTACATTTAAAAGGGGAGAAGATTTAGGCCAGGCCAGCTTGATGAAATAAGAAAGTCTTGAGCGCGCGACGGAAGGTGCGCAGATCCGGGATCCTCCTTATCTCCAGGGGACTCGTTCCAGATCGTAGGTGCCCCCACAGAGAAGGCTCTCCCCCTAGGGGCCGCCAATCGACATTGTTTGGCTGACAGCACCCAGAGGAGCCCCTCTCTATGGGAGCATACTGGTTGGTGGGAGGCTATTGGTGGTAGCAGGCAGTCCCGTAGATAACCAGGTCCTAAACCATGGAGTGCTTTAAAGGTGATAACCAAAACCTTGAAGCGCACCTGGAAGACCACCGGGAGCCAGTGCAACTCGTGCAGAAGAGGTGTTACATGGGAACTCCACTTCGCTCCCATAACCACCCGCGCGGCCGCACTCTGCACCAGTTGGAGCCGCCGAGTGCACCTCAAGGGGAGCCCCATGTAGAGAGCGTTTCAATTGTCCAGACGAGAGGTGACGAGGGCATGAGTGACTGTGCGTAGGGAGTCCCGATCTAGAAAGGGGACTATTGCCTCCAACAGTTTGACTCCTCATTTTACCTGCCTCGGAAGTATGGAAGGCTGAGTCAACCTGGAGCCTGGTGAGATCTGAACCGCCAAATTGCAGGCAGCCAGCAGGCAGCAGAAGTAGCCTGCAGTACTGCACTCTAACCACTGCGCCACTGTGGTTCTTAAATGCACTCCATTTAAATTAAACAGTGCTCCATAGATACTTCATCACCGCTAATTAACGTCCCTGTGTTATGTACCAGTGGAATTTCCATTGGGTAGCCAAATACTTAGATATGAACACAGCTACTTTCAAAAGGATCTGTTATTTTTGCAGTGTGTAGTTGGCTACATTGTGGGCTGAAAAAACTCATCTTGATGGGAGATAACGCTTAATTAAAAAGCCAAAACCTCTGAAATAAATGCAGTAATGACAGCAAAACTCTCCAAGTTCTAAATCTTATGGAGCCAAAATGTCGGGCGGTGTTTTAATTAATAGAGTGCCTTATGGGTTTCTCAGAAATAATAATAAGACATTAAGGAAATAAATCTGTCAGATTGAATTATATTTTGTTGTACCTATATTTCAAAACCTACCTTTATGAATGGAAAAAAAAATCAGTTATTTGAAGCTGAAAATGCAAGCAATTTTAGGGAAATATACGTGTGTGTGTGTGTGTTTGTGTAATGATAAGGCAAAGTAAGACAGCTGTCATAAATCAGAAGACATTTATCAATAATTAAATTTAGTATTTTTGTAATTTTCTGAGAGCAGTGTGGTAGCCTGGAAGTGGATCTCTCACCTCACAATCAGGAGTTCAATTCTAAGTAGTGGAAGATATTTTTTTTCTCTGGGCGCAATAAGAAAATATCTGCTGCAAACTCTGCATAGGCATCAGGAAGGGCATCCACCCAGTAAACGCTCAGCTCCATTCAGTCACTCCAACTCCGCTCTGATGCAAAGGATTACAGGATTTTATTTATTTATTTATTTTATTTTATTAGATTTCTATACCGCCCTTCTCCCGAAGGACTCAGGGCGGTGAACAGCCAAAAGATAAAACACAGGAATACAAAATTTAAAATAGATTAAAACAGATTAAACAATCTGGCTCAATTTTAAAAATATCCCATAATTAAACAAATTAAAATTAGTATTTAAAATTTAAATTTTAAAATTTTAAAAGGGAGAAGATTTAGGCCAGGCCAGCTTGATGAAATAAAAACATTTTAAGCGCGCGGCGGAAGGTGCGCAGATCCGGGATCCTCCGTATCTCCGGGGGGAGCTCGTTCCAGATCATAGGTGCCCCCACAGAGAAGGCTCTCCCCCTGGGGGCCGCCAGTCAACATTGTTTGGCCGACGGCACCCGGAGGAGCCCCTCTCTATGGGAGGGTACTGGCCGGTGGGAGGCTATTGGTGGTAGCAGGCGGTCCCATAGATAACCAGGTCCTAAGCCATGGAGCGTTTTAAAGGTGGTAACCAGAACCTTGAAGCGCACTCGGAAGACCACCGGGAGCCAGTGCAGCTCGCGCAGGAGAGGTGTTACATGGGAGCCCCACTCAGGATCATTTTTTTAAAAAATCTTGTAATTTTCTGCCAGGAATGAAAATGTTTTGGAGATGTCCTGCGTAGAAATAATTTAGCCAGGCTTTGACATGCAACTTCTTGGCTTGAAGTCTCTGGGAGTAGTTTGCTTTTCTGCTTCAGGCAACAAAATATTTTCAATCTGCCTGTGCTTATGCACACAATACTCAGTGTGGAAAGCAGATCATGGGTACCCACACAGAGACTTCTAGTTAGAGCCAACATTGATGATGTTGCAATTTATTTATTATTTATTTATTTTTTTAAATTTTTATACCGCCCCCTCTCCCGAAGGACTCGGGGCGATGAAGAGCCAAAATTAAAAACACACAATACAAATATTAAAATACATTAAAACGAAATTAAATTTATCTTTGGCTTCCCCAATTTAAAACCCCTTACCCATAAAATTCCCCAGTTAAAAGATTTTTAACCCAGCCCGGCTTGCTGAAATAAAAAAGTCTTCAGGGCCCGGCGGAAGGTCCGGAGGTCCGGGATCAGTCGTATCCCTGGGGGTAGCTCATTCCAGAGGGCGGGTGCCCCCACAGAGAAGGCTCTTCCCCGGGGGGGGGTCGCCAGCCGACATTGCCTGACAGACGGCACCCTGAGGAGGCCCTCTCTGTGGGAGCATGTTGGCCAGTGGGAGGTTATCGGAGGCAGAAGATGGTCTCGTAAATAACCAGGCCCTAAGCCATTGAAGACTACCCAGAAGCTGCAGTCTTCTGGGTAGACTGGTCCAGAATGTGGTGACATAGATAGTTATAAGTGGTCCTTGTTACATCGATGAGACACTTGTATTCCATAAACTGCTGCACTGAGTGGTAAAAAAAAACCTCAGGGTGCAATTCAAGGTGTTACTTATCATCAGTAAAGTCCAAGGGAATTTCTCTGACTTGTTTGTTCTATTCAGGAAAGCACACTCAGCTTCCTTTTTTAAAACAATATTTATGTATTTATTTATTTTTTTAATCCCACCTTTATTATTTCTACAAATATCTGCTGAACATATCTAATACACCTTTCTCCTCCTATTTTCCCCACAACCACAACCTTGTGAGGTGGATTGGGTTGACAAAGAGTGACAGGCCCAAGGTCACCCAGCCGGCTATCATGGCTAAGGCGAGACTAGAACTCACAGTCTCCTGGCAATTGGTTCAAAGTCATCCACCTGGCTTTCATGCTTATGGCAGGACTAGAAGTCACAGTCTCCTGATGATTGGTTCAAAGACACTCTGATGACTTTCATGTCTAAAGTGGGACTAGAACTCACGGTCTCCTGATTTCTAACCTGGTGCCTTATCCACTAGACCAAACTGTCATCTCATGGGAAGTGTGCCTTCTCAGTGGTGGCACCTGCCCTTTAGTCAACCTCCCACCATCACTCTAAAAGGCCTTTGGAAAGGCAGTTAAGACCTGGCTGTTGTCCCAGGCACCTTGGCCAGGATAATTAGAGTTGTCCCTGGGGTGACACAACTAATTTTAGCTAATGACCACTATTTAAATGCTGTGGGTGTGCAAGGGGGCGTATTTTCCATTGTATTCTGTTTCTTGGTTTCTGTATGCTCCCCAGAGTCATATTGCTTAAATAGGGTGGCCTTATAAATGCAATGAATAAAGAAATAAATGTTGGCTATAGTTCCAAGAGCTACAGGTTGGAGAAGGTTAGTATAGTTTTTGTTGATGTTCTCCTTAAGCAATTTGTGAACTAATTAAGTTGAAAGTAGGGCGATCAGCATAATTTGGAACTGGTGGATGCATCTGGTTGACAGTAATTTGAGCCAAGTTGCAATCCTTCTTTATTCCAAAGAAGAAAATCAAGATCCCTCTCATTCCAAGGATATGGAATAATAGACTGAAGAAGAACCCTTACAGAATGACAGAATCACACAGTTGGAAGGGACCTTGGAGGTCATCTAGTCCAACCCCTTGCTCAGGAGACCTATTATTAATGCTATCTTCTTTACAGTCTCAGAAACTAAGGAGAGCCCCTTATGAGCATTTTTCTTTGTCCATTATACAGCTGTGGGATCTGCGGTCTCTTATCTGACTGTTCCCTAAGCAGCATCTCTTCGCTCGGTCTCCCAAGGTCTTTCTCACATACTAGAATCCTACAATAACAGAGTTGGAAGGGACCTTGGAAGTTTTCTAGTCCAACTCAAAGAGGAAATCGACTATTAAAGCCATCTTCTATTCAGCCTCAGAAACTAGGGACAGTCTCTTATAAGTGTCTTTCTTCACCTTTTATACAGCGGTGGGCTCTGCCATCTCTTATCTGCCCCTTCAATAGCCAGCATCTCTTCACCAAGACGTTGGAGGTGTTTTCTACATACAATGACCATTTCAGTGCATTGTTGTCAGGGGTGGGTTCTACTTACCTTTACTACCAGTTTGCATCGCGCCTGCGTGCACTCTTTTGTGCATGCACAAATCACCTATGATGACAACTAGGTCAGTGGGTGGAGTCTCCTGCCGGTTTCACTACCGGTTCTTGCGAACCAGGCCAAACCGGGGGCAACCCACCACTATTGGACTGAGGAGGAATCTCAATCAGAGCAGTTTAAGAGCGAAACCAATTATGTACTTTGCTAGATTTCTTCAGGTAGGTGATAGCCATCTGTCAGGGATGCTTAATTTGGATTCCTTCGCTGACTTAGGGGCTGTACTGGATGACCTCAGTGCCCCCTTCCAACTTCTATGAATGCATTCCCCCCCGCCCAGGACAGAGACACCCAAACAAACCCTACTGTCAGTTACTATTAACTAGCCCCGTGATGGTGAACTTATGGCACGCATGCCAGAAGTGGCACGCAGCGCCCTCTCTGGGGCATGCGAGCTGCCACCCCAGCTCAGCTCCGCCATGCATGCAAGTGTGCCTCCCACTGGCCACCTGGTCTTCAGGTCTCTGCTGTGCATGCACAGGGGAGGGGCACATGTGGGGGCCCATGTGCACATGTGGGGGGCCCGTATGCACATGCGGGGGTGGGGCCCATGCATGTGTGTGCATGTGCAGGGGCGGGGTGCATGTGTGGGGTGCGCGCATTGTGTTTTGGGGGCGCACACGCAAACGTACACTTTTGGCACTCGGTCCGGAAAAGGTTAGCTGTCACTGAACTAGCCCAATGCTTTTCGTTCTGCCCTTCCCTCTTTGTGTGCTCAACATAGTGGGCTTCGGCCCCTTACACCTCTCCCGATAAAACTGATGCTGATAGTGTTTGGCTTCATTACAGAACCACCTAAATCAAATACACCCAGCCACTGCTTCCTTGTATGCCCACGTTCCATTTAAACTGGGAGAAAGCAAAGAAACTGGAATATTGTCTCATCATGCATTCTAAATCAGCCTGGGTAGAAAATAATGGGGAGTTAATCAGATCACCGAAACCTAATTCACTCAGTATTGATTGGGCTGATACCTAATGGGACGGCAGACCAATTTCAAATTACAGTAAGCTGACTTATCCTAGAATACCAATGATTTGCTTGGAGGAAAAAACTCCCCCCCCCACACACACACACCTGATCATGAGGTCTGGGTGCATTAGAGAGCTGCCTTCCCAGAAGGCCAGAATGCATAATACGATGTGGCATTTAGCTAATTAATAGGAGGCTGATGAAAGGTGGCAGTTCAAAGTTTGCAATTTCCTTTGAAGAAGCATGGCATGGGAGACCCATGGACTGGGGGCATCCAGGAAGTTCTTGGACAGAAAAGGAGAGAGAGAGAGAAATGCATCGCAAGCGGATGGAAGGTAATGCAATTAAAACTAGACTTTGAATTATATTAATCAGAAGTTTCATCCACTGACTTTAATGTAGGTTGCATTTAGCTCTTTTCCCTTTTCATCCAGTTGCAGAAGGGGGTTCGGATCAGTGGCGGGTTTCAAAATTTTTTACTACCGGTTTTGTGGGTGTGGCTTGGTGGGCGTGGCATGGCTTGATGGGCATGGCAGGGGAAGGATACTGTAAAATCTCCATTCCCATACCACTCCAGGGGAAGGTTACTGCAAAATCCCCATTTCCTCCCGATCAGCTGGGACTTGGGAGGCAGAGAATAGATGGGGGCGGGGCCAGTCAGAATTTTTACTACTGGTTCTCCAAACTCCTCAAAATTTCCTCTACCGGTTCTCCAGAACTGGTCAGAACCTGCTGGAACCCACCTCTGGCTCGGATAATCAGAGGCAGCTATTAATGAGAGGGAATATTATTTTATGCAGCGATAGGAAGGCAATAGAGCTAGCTGTCTTCAAGGCCTATGTCCTTTTGCAAAGCGGGAGGAGGTTGAATGCTAGACATTTGTGGGAGGAATTTAGGGATTTTCTTCTTTTTGAGGCTTGTATTTTATTTTCTTGTTTTCTACAGCTGCCCATCACAATAGGTGACTCTGGGTGGCATATATCATAAAACATCAAAATAAAACAGTCAAACAAATATATATGGCTACAAGTAAATCTGTCAGCCTGGATGTACATACAGCCAGGAATCAAGGCTCTTAATTTGAAGGCATTTTATTACCCAAACTAGGTAACATCATCAGTGCTAGTAGGGAGTGGGGTTTGCTCTCAATTTAGATTCTAGAGCGGGGGGGGGGGTCAAACTCAAGACTAAAATCTGGCCCACTGGGCCAGCCTGGAAATAGCAAAGGACCAGCCCATGGTGCGTCTGCTAGCAAAAATGGGGCATGGGGGGGGTCACACACAGACCCCGTGCCCCGTTTTTACCCTGGATGGCCTCCTGCAGCACTCTGCCAGCCAAAATGGGACATGGGGGGCAGTGGTGGGTTGCCCCCGATTCGCACCGGTTCTATAGAACTGGTAATAAAACTGGTGGGAGGCTCCACCCACTGACCCTGATGTCATCAAAACACTTCTGCACATGTGCAGAAGCTTCTGCGCTTGTACAGAAGAATGTGCAAGCAAAGCGCGTGCGTGTGGCCCCATTGCGAATCAGTAGTAAAAGTAAGTAGAACCCACCCCTAATGGGGGGGGCGCAGACAGGGCGTGGGAGGGCTGCATACTTTGGCCGGCAGGGTGCTGCAGAAGGCATTCGTCCCGTCTCCTCCCCTCCCACCTCCATCTGGCCTGTGGAGGAGAACTACAATGCTGATCCGGCCCTTAAAGAAATCCAGTTTGACACCCCTGTTCTAGTGGCTTGCCTTGTCAGTGTTGATGGTACGCAGAGGCTTTGGCCAGAAAGTTCTTTGCACAAATTTGTCTATTGCACCAATTGGACCCATATCTAGACTGAGCAGCCCTTAAAACAATTGTGCTTTGGCTCCCTTGTGTTGTGTATATAAGGATTGTTGCAGGGCTGCCCTTGAAAACCACTTAGAAGTTGCATCTGGCCCAAAATAACAGTAGCATAGGTGGTTAATGGCCATTCTTTCTTTTCTTTCTTATCATTCTTTCTTATCTTTCTTATCATTCTTTCTTTCATTCTTTCTTATCATTCTTTTGATACCATCGACCATGGTATCATGCTGCACCGGTTGGAGGGGTTGGGGGTGGGAGGCACCGTTTTACGGTGGTTCTCCTCCTTTCTCTCTGACCGGTCGCAGTCTGTGTTGACAGGGGGGCAGAGATCGACCCCGAGGCCCCTTATATGCGGGGTGCCGCAGGGATCGGTTCTCTCGCCCCTTCTGTTCAACATTTATGTAAAGCCGCTGGGCGCTGGGCGAGATCATCCGTGGTTTCGGGGTGAAGTACCATCTGTACGCTGACGACACCCAGCTGTACATCTCCACCCCGGACCACCCCAACGATGCCCTTGAAGTGATGTCCCAGTGCCTGGAGGCCGTACGGATCTGGATGGGGAGAAACGGGCTCAGACTCAACCCATCCAAGACTGAGTGGCTGTGGTTTCCGACGTCCCGATATAGTCAGCTGACGCCATCGCTGGCTATTGGGGGCGAATCACTGGCCCCCACGGAAAGGGTTCGCAACTTGGGCGTCCTCCTGGATTCACGGCTGTCTTTAGAAGAACACCTGACGGCCGTGACCGGGAGGATTTTTCATCAGGTTCGCCTGATTCGCCAGTTGCGTCCCTTTCTAGATCGGGACTCGTTACGCACAGTCACTCATGCCCTCGTCACCTCTCGTCTGGACTATTGTAACGCTCTCTACATGGGGCTCCCCTTGAGGTGCACCCGGAGGCTCCAACTGGAGCAGAGTGCGGCCGCGCGGGTGGTTATGGGAGCAACATGGAGCTCCCATGTAACACCTCTCCTGCGCGAGCTGCACTGGCTCCCGGTGGTCTTCCGGGTGCGCTTCAAGGTGCTGGTTACCACCTTTAAAGCGCTCCATGGCTTAGGACCTGGTTACTTACGGGACCGCCTACTACCATCAACAGCCTCCCACCGACCAGTACGCTCCCACAGAGAGGGGCTCCTCCAGGTGCCGTCGGCCAAACAATGTCGGCTGTCGGCCCCCAGGGGGAGAGCCTTCTCTGTGGGGGCCCCGACGATCTGGAATGAGCTCCCCCCAGAGATACGGAGGATTCCGGATCTGCGCACCTTCCGCCGCGAGTTGAAGACGCTTTTATTTCATCAAGCCGGCCTCGCCTAATTCTTCTCCCTTTTAAACTGTAAATTTTAAATTTTTAAATGTATTTTAAAATTATGGGTTTTTAATTAGTATTAATTCAGCCAAATTTATTTAATTCATTTTTATTTGATCTTAAATTTTGTATATTTATGTGTTTTATTTCATGGCTGTGCACCGCCCTGAGTCCTTCGGGAGTAGGGCGGTATAGAAATTCAATAAAATAAAAATAAAATAAATAAATAAATAAATTCTCCCAATCCCATTGTAAACCAGTAGTAAAGGTAAGTAGAACCCACCCCTGCCTGTGATGGTGAACCTATGACATCTGTGCCAGAAGTGGCATGCAAAGCCATCTCTCCGGGAACACGAGCCGTCACCCGTTGCTCTTCCAGGTTCCAGCGTGCCAGCCAGCTGCTCTTCACGCAACTGGGAGTGCTGGAAACCGGAAGAACATCCGCCTGGTGCACATGTGCCCACCAAGAAGATTATCTTCCGGTTTCTGGCATGCGCATGCGCCCCGGCCACCTGGTCTTCCGGTTTCTCACATGCATGCGTGCACTAAGACCATCTGGCTGGTGCACATACGTGCCAGAAACCAGAAGACCCGGTGTGCATGTGTGCACTGGAAACTGGAAGATAATCTTTCCGGCATGCACATATGCACCAGGCAGCTGCTCTTCTGGCACGCACACTCCAACGCTAACCTATACCATTTCAAATAAGTGATTGTCTAGTCCCGTGATGGCGAACCTATGGCACGGGTGCCACAGGTGGCACGTGGAGCCATATCGGTGGGCACGTGAGCTCAGCTCTGGCATGCATGCGTGTGCCAGCCAGCTGCTTTTCAGGCCTTCTGGACCCACCAGAAGTCAGGAAACACACTGTTTCCGGCCTCCAGAGGGCCTCTGGGGGAGATGGGGAAGGCCGTTTTTGCCCTCCCCAGGCTCCTAGAAAGGCTCTGGACCTGGGGAAAGCAAAAAATGGTCCTACCGGGCCCACCGGGCCATCGCATGCCAAAAGCGGGGGGAGCACAGAGGGGGGAAGGGCGCATAGAATTATGGATGTGGGCACGCATGTGTGTGACCCCATCATGCTCCCCCCACTTTTGGCACGCGATGACGAAAAGGTTAGCCATCACTGGTCTAATCTCTTCTTAAAATCCTCCAGTGATGGAGCGCCCAAGATTTCTGGAGGCAAGCTGTTCCACTGATAAATTGTCCTCACTGTTAAGAAGTTTCTCCTTAATTTCCTGGTTGTTTCTCTCTTTGATTAGTTTCCAACCATTGTTTCTTGAACGTGCCTCTGTTCTATTCCTGCCTAAATAACCACATTGGTTGTGAATATAATTGCCTACGGCTTACTCGCGATGGAAAAAGCAAATGGTATCAGACAAGAAGATTGCTGAAACAACCGACGTGCAAGGGGACCCAGTTAATACGTGTTGTGGTAAGTTCCCTGTCTCGCCATGAGTCTGAACACCGATCACAGTGGGTTTGCTCACCTAGAGACAAACGGTGATTATTTCTGGCAGAATTGCAGATGCTAAAGATGCTCGTGCAGAGATCTTTACAGAGTGGTTGAAATTATCCGTTGTAATGAACTCCAAGAAAAGGCAAACAAGCAGCGATTGTGCCACTGTTTAACTTGATGCATTGCGAGAGCATGTTTAAAATTAGTATCAGGTTAAAATTTGCCTAGATCTTTCTTTGATTAACAGGGAATAGTCACAGTGGTATACCTCCAGCCTTCTCAGAGTATTCTGCAATAATTAGTTATTCTCTAAAAGAAAACAGGCAATCAAATTGCTCTGTTCATATCACATCCATATGATAAATATAAGTTTGCAAGAGTACTTCCCTAAATGTGTTAAGACCACAACTCCCAGCATCCTCAGCTAGCATAACCAAGGAACATGCTCACTAGAAATTATGTGACTTGTAGTCCGACTTATCTGCAAGGCACCACTTGGGGAAGACAGGGCTGGTGTGTCTTTTGCATTGATTGATAGTCTCGTTGGGCAGTTCTGCAATTTAAATTACAAAATTAATCAGATTTGATTATGTAACAACATATTCTTATATGAATGGATGAGAACCCCGGGAATTAAAATTGTTCTACTGATTGGTAATAGGCTGTTGTCTTGATGTGTATGTCCTGCGACACATTCTGAGATAAAATGAATGGCTATCAGGGTGGATTTGATTTAAATCGAGTTGATTTAAATCACAATTTAAATCATGATTTAAATCACTAGTAAAAAAGGCTTGATTTAAATCAACTCGATTTAAATCATAACTTTTAAAGAGCAACTGTCATCTCTGCTACTCCTTTGACCCACTGTTGACTCACCGATAGTCCCAGTGTTGCAGAATATACAGCCTCATGCTACATAACTAAGCTCCATTTCATGCTGAATAAACTAAATTATTTATGTATCTTAAATAGAAAACTATCTTACGATAGATTTTTACCCCGTTTTTTATTAAAATAAATTCGATAAAAATCAAAAAAATCCGATTTAAATAAAAAAAATCCGATTTAAATTTAAAAAATCTGATTTTTTTGATTTTTTTAAAAAAAATCATTGATTTTTATCCACCCTGATGGCTATGATTTGGGAGTAAGAGATCATAAGCTCTATTGCTCATTTTGGAGCCCCAAAAATTATAAGACTGGGTCTTTTTTTGGGGAAAACACGGGTATGCATTCAAGTATTGATTTCCAGGACTGCCCTAAGGAATACCAACAGTACAGTAATAAAGTAAATTGCAGTAGTAATGATAAAGTCAAAGCTAGTTTTCTGTGGATCATTAAATAACTTTCTAGAAAATAGAACAAATAGAGATGTATATAGTGGGTGAAGGAGACTATATTTTGAACTGTACACTGTTGAGTTATAGGAATTGATTTCTATCTTATTCTCCTATTTCCAGTAAATAAAGATATTTTCTGGTACCACTTCTAAGTATTTTATCACTGATATGGTCAACAGAGCCACCAATGTGAAGTCATTACAGCCAATTATTTCCTCTAGCTGAGAGCCACCTGGTAGGATTAAGCAATTTTTAAAGAAAGCGTCCTTTCTCAAAAATTCCATCCCACCCGATATATGATCAATAACCCATCTTAGGCACAGTAATTTCTTTAAGAATGTGTTCAGCTCTGAATTTTCATTCAACCATTAGGTTTGTTGGCTAATCTAAGACCTGCACTGTGCAATAGAAGCTACATCATGGAATTGGGGAAGAGTGTGATTAGACAATTTTGAAGGTTAATATTTGGAGAATATTCTTACTGGAGTAGTAGACAAAATTACTTCTTTCTCCCTTTCAAGCACTTACATAATGAAGTATTGCATACAAGCAACCTGTAGACTATAGAGGGAATGGCCTTGAAAAACAGTGTCAGGACAGTTGTCCAGAAAGGTACACGATCTCCTGCCTGAACAGTCCATTACTGAATATGCAATAATCTGGACAAGATTGGAAGATGAAGCCAAAGAAAAAACATTAAAGGTAAAGTTAAACATTTCTCCTGTCCAGTCATGTCCACCTCTAATGGCCGGTGCTCATCTCTGTTTCTGAGGGAACCAGAGTTGTCCAAAGACACTTCCATGGTCATGTGGCCTGCACATTGAATGCTGTTACCTTCCCATTGAAGTGGTACCCAAAAATAAGACTGGGTCTTATATTAATTTTTGCTCCGAAAGACGCATTAGGGCTTATTTTCCAGTTAAGTCTTATTTTCTGGGTGATGACCTTAACTGGGGCTTATTTTGGGGGTAGGGATTATATTACGAGCATCCTGAAGAATCACACTAGGGCTTGTTTTCCAGTTGGGTCTTATTTTTGGGAAAATGTGGTACCTATTTATCTACTCGTATTTGCCTGCTTTCAAACTGCTAGGTGGGCAGGAGCTGAGGGAAGTAACGGGATCTCACCCCATCTTACAGCATCCGGGTCTTGAACTCAGGCTGTCAGCTTTCCAGCTGACAAGCAACTATCTGAATTTCTAGGGATGGTTATGATCTCCAAGGTTTCACTGGGAGCAAATATTTTCCCCTCTCAATTTATGCCATATAGAAATAACAAAGCTGCACTGATTCGTATGCTTGATCAATTTATCTGCATGATACACGCATATCTCATGCAGGTAATCTACCATTTATCTCCCACCTATATATAGATCAGGTTACACTGCTAATTCTATGCTAGTTTTGTTGCTATGAACAGCACTTCCCCCTAGAAACAGCCACCAATGGCTCTGCAAGGAGATGACATCAGTGGCCATTCAATTTGTCCCCCGCAAAAATTTGCAAAATTTGACCATCGCAAATGGCAATGATACACTCTGTTAGATACAATGTCTGCCTTAAAGGAAAGAAAAGTCTATTAAATTAGTATTGTAGTGACAGACCCACTAAAAACTAAAAGTGCCATGTTAGCTAATCATTGCCCTGACAATAATTGTCACAAACAGAACTTCTTTATAGATTTGGGATGTTTCTTTCCAGACAAGGAGGCTTAGCAATTGTGAGCTAAAAGGATTTTAAAAATTCAATCTTAAGGAAATGTCCCTGAGTACTGGGCTAAACTGGCTTAGAAAGGTCATAAAAAAAAATCAACTTAACTTGCTGAATAAAGCCATTTTAATGCACTTCTAAGTTACAAAGGAATCACAGCTGGAACCTTTAGGCCAATGGTCTACTTTATTTTTCTCTCATTAGTAAGGACAGCAAATATCTACCTTTGGATTTTCTTGCTGCAATTGTCTCAGGTTCATTATTCTTTGTGATTAAAAAGGAGAGTCCAGAGCTAGCTGGAGAGGAATATTTTCCCTTTATTTCATTGAGTCATTTTGCAGATACATGGCAAGTGGTAGGCAAAAAAAAATATTGTTGTTTAAAGCAATTGCATTGGGGATGGGGTGCAGAGAGCTAGAGAAAGGGAGAGGGGGAGGAGGAGGAGGGAAGGGGGAGGGGGAAGGCGAAGAAGCAGAGGAGGAGAAAAGGAGGAGGAAGAAGAAGCAGAAGTGTTGTGGCTCCGACCCCCGAGCCCGTCTTATCGGAGGAAGAAGGCTCCGAAAGGGAAGGAGAGGAGTTGGCCGGGCCTCCCTCTCCAGGACCCTCCTCTCTGGCAATGCCTCAGGTGTCTCCCGACGGAGAAGAGATTGGCCAGGAGCCAGGTATCCCCGCGCAGGCACAGTCGGACAGTGACGGGGATGAGTCTTGGCTGGATCCACGCCAGCGTCGGAGAGATAAGCGCACGCAACAGAAGAGGAGGCGTGCCAGAGATTAGGCTGAGTCACTGGACCACACCCCACAGGGTATAAAAGGGAGCGTGGTGGCCAGTCAAGCCTTGTGACGAACAAAGCTGAAAGCTTCCACGCCATTCTGCATTGCCGGACTTTTGCTAATAGGCTTTGCTGGACTATATTTGTGAACTGGACTTAATTCACTCTGTAATTATTGAACATTTTACTTTGATGTACCAAAAGCGGAGAGAAGTTATCTCTTCCCTTCATGAGTAAAAAACTCTTGGCAGGCAGCCACTAGGTTGCTGCCAAGTTCCGTTATCATAAGGATAAGGATTTTGTCAGCTGGTTTGGTTTTTAACTCTTGGACATCTGTTGGTGTGTGTGTGTGTGTGGGACAGGGACAGAACAGGAAGAAGGAGGAGGAGGAGGAGGAGGAGGAGGAGGAGGAGGAGGAGGAGGAGGAGGAGGAGGAGGAGGAGGAGGAGGAAAGGAAGGAAGAAGGTACCTTACTTGCCTCTATGTCTTGGGGACGGTTTGACCTTAGATTCAGAACACAATTATGGTCATGGAGGCATTTTGTGGGAGTCTGGAATCAGCTCCTGACTCACCTAATTTCATGACAACAGCAAAGTTGGGGCTGAATTTTGACTCTTCAGCTCTTCTGAAGCATATGAGAAGATACAGCTAGCCTAAATGTCTATGGAGATTCTCAGTCATCCAGATCATGGTTATCCCAAAGGGGTTTTTTCAAAAGGCAAACTGGGCTTGTTTTCCTTTGAAGATGTTTCGCTTCTCATCCAAGAAGCTTCTTCAGTTCTGACTGAATGGTGGAGGATGGAAGGATTTGTATTCCTTGCAATCATCTGGTTCTCAGCATTCTTTCTGAGAGTCGTTGAGGCCACTTGGAGGTTTATCTGTGCTCTTCTGCATGCCAACAACTGAAACAATTGTGTTTACAAAACAATCCTTACAGCAGTTCCAAGAAGGTTCCACACCCATTTGCACTATTCAGCTGACCCTGAATGCAGATAATTGAAGGTGAACTACTTGATGGATACCATGCTATGATTCAAATGCTTCTGAGATCTATCAGTTATAACTGACACACAATTGTAAAATTCTATCTATTTAATAAAATAATATGGGAACCCTTATCTGTTCATCACTTGCTTTAGAAAATTCATTTGGACCTTATCAAAAGCTTTTTCAGCATCTAAAGATAATGATACAGCAGTCAATTCTATGTTCGGTTATATCCAAAATATCAATTAATAAACATAAATTATCTTATGTTTATCTATTTTTAATAAATCCAGACTGAGAGTCATGAATTATATCTGGCCAGGCCTTCTGCAATCACCTAGCCAATAAAACATTTAATATATTTGTCATCCACTTTAATTCATGAAATAGGCCTACAGCTTGTACAATATTTAGAGTCTTTATCAGGTTTTAAATGATTGTTAGATAACCTCATAGAACAATAAAGGCAGTTTACTTGATTTAAAGGATTCAGTTATACATCTCTAACAATATAGGAGCCAGTAATTCTTGCACAACAGTTTAAAAAAAATCATTATGAAAGAATTCCCTTCCGGCATTTGCTATGTATTAAACTGAAGACTAATTTATAATAGCAATAGCACTTAGACTTATATACCGCTTTACAGTGCTTTACAGCCAGCTCTAAGTGGTTTACAGAATCAGCCTATTGCCCCCAACAATCTGGGTCGTTCAAATTCATGTACCTCTTTGTTTCCCTCTATGTTGTAATGGACTAGAAATCAATCTTTCTGGCCAGAAGAGATGGTTTCTACCTCTATTTTGTTTGTGTGACAATTCTGATATTTCCTCTAACTGTATCATAGAGCAATGCTTTTCAGCCTTAGCAAGTTTAAGATGAATGGATGTCAACTCCCAGAATTCCTCAGCCAGCCATGTTGGCTGGGGAATTCTGGGAGTTGAAGTCCACTTATCTTAAAGTTGCCAAGGTTGAGAAATACTGTCATACAATACAGGGATGGGTTTTACTTACCTTTACTACCGGTTTGCAATGGGACCGCGTGCACTTCTGCGCTTCCTGATGACGTCGGGGTCGGTGGGCAGAGCCTCCCGCCAGTTTTACTACCGGTTCTATAGAACCAGTCTGAACCAGGGGCAACCCACCACTGATACAATCTCATCAGAGCCGTGGTGACGCAGTGGTTAGAATGCAGTACTGCAGGCTACTTCTGCTGACTGCCGGCTGCCTGCAATTTGGCAGTTCAAATTTCACCAGGCTCAAGGTTGACTCAGATTTCCATCCTTCCGAGGTGGGTAAAATGGGGACCCAGATTGTTGGGGGCAATATGCTGACTCTAAACCGTTTAGAGAGGGCTGAAAAGCACTGTGAAGCGGTATATAAGTCTAAGTGCTTTAGCTATCAGACAAAAGGATAGCTAAAGAAAGAGCTGTGAATTAGGCGCTAGACTGTAAGACTGCCTAGGTTGGATCCTTAGGTCCAAATTTTCAATCTCAATCTAAAACTTCCCAGTTCTGATGTACACCACTCAATTTACATGAAAAATAATGTAATGGGGATATTTTTGCGAGCTGCATACATTTAAATGATATTCAAATTGGAGGATTTAGCTGATTGTCATATCTAATCTAAGAGACACGATGGCTCAGTTGCTAAGATGCTGAGCTTGTCAATCGTAAGGTCGGCAGTTCAGTGGTTCGAATCCCTAGTGCCATGTAACCGGGTGAACTCCTGTTACTTGTCCCAGCTTCTGCCAACCTAACAGTTCGAAAGCATGTAAAAAATGCAAGTAGAAAAATAGGGACCACCTTTGGTGGAAAGGTAACAGCATTCCGTGCGCCTTTGGCATTTAGTCATGCTGGCCACATGACCACGGAGACGTCTTCGGACAGCGCTGGTTCTTCGGCTTTCTAATGGAGATGAGCACTGCCCCCTAGAGTCGGGAACGACTAGCACATATGTGTGAGGGGAACCTTTACCTTTACATATCTAATCTGATGATAACTCTAATGGATTTTATATAACCTGTCATTTTGCCACCGCATGTTAGTATTTGTATGCACAATCGGACTGCCACTGCATCATTCAAACATGCTTGAAACCTCAATAGATTAAATAAGAACCTCATGGCTGTATTCATTTATATTACTAAAGGTTAACTTACACTGGGGTTTTGTTTGTTTTCTTTTTATATGTTTAATATGTTTCTGTGTTGTTTGGCTAGTTTGTGAATCAATGTATTATAGAACCCTGAAAATAGTTCATGAAATAAGGAGGTACACTGTGCTGTATAAGTGAATGATTGTAATCAATGGACAAATAGTCTTATGGAAAAAAAAATACTTAATTTTCGTGATTGTTCACTTGGCTGATATTAACTTGTGAATGATCTGATCCCCTTATCCATGTGTGCCCATGCACATAATCCCTTCTATAATTTCAGTTTAGCAAATAAAGGACAAGTGAATTCCTGTATCACAAAATCTTCTAACATAAATAGATGAAAAACTATTATGTGGGCCAGGATTTTTAAAAAATATTTCCTGAGATCTTCTACTTAGGAAATATAGATCAAAGAAGTAAGTTGAAAATGATTTTCAAATTGCATTCCTCTATAGGAAATAGAACTTCAACCATATTATCATAATAAAATGCATTGTGCTGAAAATAATAGTGTGCAATCTAAATGAATAGCTAGTTAATGAATTCATTACACATAGCAAAACATCGTTTTAAAAAAATACTGTGGATAATTCTTACATGAAACCTTTCCAAAACCATTTGCAAAATATGAATCATTTTCTAAAATAATGGTAGAATTGGCTGGCTTCCAGATTATACATCTGTTCCAAGATTTAAAAGGAAATACGTTTTACAATATAGAGAAAGAAAGAAAAAAACCCCACTTGATTCATTTTGTAAGAATTATGTGGAATCTTCTGAGACATTGAGAGAGAGAGAGAGAGAGAGAGAGAGATTCATACTGACTGCAAATTCTGCATTGTATTTTAGAACCCATGAAATTTTGTAGAAAGGGCACCAGATCTGAGGGGACTTTCTCTACTGGTGGGATGCTGCCAGTTTAACAACTGGTTTGGTGAGCGCTGCACAGCACTGAAAATAGAGCATTTAGAAGCTCAGCTACTCACCTTCCAAGTCAGCAATGGTAAGTAGAACAGTGGGGAGTGGGGGTGGAGAGAAATCAGTTGTGTTGCGCGATTGAGATGAGCTACAAAGCAGGAAATAAAGGAGAGGATAGAGCAGGGGTGGGTGGGCAGGGCCAACTGATCGTCGGCGCTGCCGGTTCGCCCAAATTGGTCCGAACCGGCTGAATACCACCTCTGACTTTCTCCCACCTATCTCCTATATGATTCTGTCCATCTTTGCTAAAACTCACATCAAATACTCGGTTTCTGTTGTAGGAGGAAGAGTCAGGTTGCTAATCTTTCATATGTAGCACAAGGAAAGACCTTTGTTTTAGCAACAGTGTTTGTATGACATACAGGGGGGAAACCCCCCCCCCCACAGATTTTGACCTTTTTGAGCCAAGTGGTTGGACTCATGTAGTGCACAAGATGGTTATCTAAGCATTAAGAGGCCTTTTGTTGGAAGAAAAAGTTGAGGAGGGCCCTGACAAGAGTCCTAGGTGGTCCTCACAAAATTCAGGCACTCTACCCTAGTTTTCTGTCTCCTCAATTTCTCTTCCTGACACTGCTCCGTGTCTGCTCTTTCATTACTTCTCCCTACCTTTATTTACCAGGCAGGGGCAGTAACTTCATTTTCTTTGATTTGTTCTTCAAAGACCCTTCTTTAGGACATGAATAATCGCAGTAACCTATACTGAATCTTCTTTAAAAAGAGATGCACATATTGCAGAATTTGTTTCATTGAAAGTGAGGACTCTTGACTGGTGTCAGTGGCCAAATCCAAGCGATACTTTTATGAGCTTGTCCTACACAGAGAGAAATGCTGGTTGAGATAGATGATCCTTGAGGTCCAACACTGATTGGTGACTCCTGCTCTTCAGCCCAGGTAGGCCACCAGACCTGAGGAAAACTGCTAAAGAGCAGTGATTGTCTACCTTTCATATCTTAAGAACGGTTGCTGGAACTGGGTATGTCTAGTTTAATGAAATGAAGGGGAGACATGATAGCAGTGTTCCAATATCTCAGGGGCTGCCACAGAGAAGAGGGAGTCAAGCTATTCTCCAAAGCACCTGAAGGCAGGAGAAGAAGCAATGGATGGAAACTAATCAAGGAGAGAAGCAACTTAGAACTAAGGAGAAATTTCCTGACAGTTAGAACAATTAATCAGTGGAACGACTTACCTCCAGAAGTTGTGAATGCTCCAACATTGGAAGTTTTTAAGAAGAGATTGGACAATGATTTGTCTGAAATGGTATAGGACAGTGATGGCTAACCTTTTTCCCATCACATGCCAGGAGCGGGGGGGGTGTCCCACTGGAAGTTGGCAAACAGGCCGTTTCCGGCCTCCAGAGGGCCTCCAGGGTGTGTGGGGAAGGCTATTTTCGCCCTCCCCAGACTCCTAGAAAGGCTCTGGAGCCTGGGGACAGCAAAAAACAGGCCTTCCCCACCCCCCACCCCCACCCCGAGGCCATCTGGAGACAAGAAACAGCCTGTTTCCCTACTTCTGGTGGGCCCAGAAGGCCAGAAAATCAGCTGGCTGGTGCACGCATGCACGCCAGAGCTGAGTGTCAGGTTTCAATGTCGTCTCAATTAAAATAAATTGCATTTCCAAACAAGTAATCTTTGAAGAAATCTTTCATTTTATTAAGAACGACAATCTGTCCCCGATTGTGGCGTAGCCAACACTGACTTCCTGACCCCAGACCTTCCCTTTCCATTCCCCAATTCTCGGCATCTCATTGGCTCTCTTCCAAATCACTCTCCCCATATCTAGTACCTCAGCTCCCAGGAATGTCCCGCCCCCCATCTCATTTCCTAAGGGACATTATCTTCAGGGAAAATAAGTAGGTGAGAAGTCAAGCGTCCTCTTGCCAGCTGCCCCCTCTTCTCCTCCTTATGTCAGCACTAGAGTAAATGCAGGTTGAAGTGCTGACACTGAGCTCACGTGCCCATTGATATGGCTACGCATGCCACCTGTGGCACGTGTGCCATAGGTTCGCCATCACGGGTATAGGATTTCCTGCCTGAGTAGGGGATTGGACTAGAAGACCTCCAAGGTCCCTTCCAACTCTGTTATTCTTAAATCCCACAAGTTACTCTATCAAAGAGGCTGGGTTTTTCCAGATGGAAACAAAACACCCTACTTATAGGATCTTTTTTTAAAAAATTGTAACTTTGAACGAGTTACTTTGAACGAATGCTTGTAAGTCGAAGACTCCCTGTAGCCTCTTCTACTGTTCCTCTTACTACCCTCACTATTTTGTTTTAAATTACGTAATAAGCCACTCTAAAGCTCCACTGTGGAGATGTGAGAAACAATTTGCTCAGCTCCTAATAAGAGACACCAGTGTAAGTGGTGGGTGGTAGGTGACCATTCTGTGTGTGTGTGTGTGTGTGTGTGTGCATGTGTATGTTGCGGTGTATATATCACAACAAGGTCAGGGAAAACATTTTCCTTTGAAATGAAAAAGGAGGCAAAAACAAGAATTTTAATAACAGACTTGACACAAGAGCAGTGTAATCCTGGCATGAATTACGCTCGGTAGTAAGCTTTTATTGGCAACCGCAGATTGCTTTGTTCCTGTTCCTGACATAATATTCAAGGCTGGGTTTATGTTTGCCCAGAACTTGGTAGCTGTTTGCTCAAGTCCATGCAAATCAAAGACTTGATTTATGCACAGTTCCATGAGAGGGTGGGGGACGTTACATTTAATTTTGTAGAGGATTCTGGAGGTTCCACGCTACCCTGGGCTGACATCGTGAACTAGGCAGAAAAGGGCAGAGGAATTCATTACTGTTTCCAATATGCGAAAATGCTGCATTTGAATGAAACATTTGTCTCTTGTCAAAAAGGAGTAATGTCTGCTGTTTGTGTGCATGGACACAGACCCACAAAATATCTCCCGTCTCCCCTTTTGGGTTTTATTGTCAGTTCAGCAAACTGGATGTCTGGATTATGGATGTAACTTCTTGGAGAAGGGAAGAATTAAGAAAAAGTGGGTAAGAAACAGAGAGCAACTTGGGTGGATGTCCTGAAGGTTTATGTTGCAGTGCAGCTCTCCTGCGTGAGCTGCACTGGCTCCCAGTGGTCTTCCGGGTGCGCTTCAAGGTGTTGGCTATCATCTTTAAAGCGCTCCATGGCATAGGACCTAGTTATCTTCGAGACCGCCTACTGCCACCGACAGCCTCCCATTGACCTGTGCGCTCCCATAGAGAGGGCCTCCTCGGGGTGCCATCAGCCAAACAATGCAGGCTGGTGACCCCCAGGGGGAGGGCCTTCTCTGTGGGGGCACCTACCCTCTGGAATCAGCTGCCCCCAGAGATAAGGAGAATCCAAGACCTCGGTGCCTTCCGCCGTGCCCTTAAAACTTTCTTTTTCCAGCAAGCCGGGCTGGCCTAACACTTTTTAAATGTCTTAATTGGTTTGTTACTGTTTTTAATTATGGGGCCAAATTTATATATATCTTTTAATGGTATTTTAATATTTGTATTCTATGTTTTTATGTGGCTGTACACCGCCCTGAGTCCTTAGGGAGAAGGGCGGTATACAAATTCAAAAATAAAATAAAATAAAATAAATAAATGTTCATTATCTGAGAGCAACTATCAGGGTTCCAAGTAACACCTCCAATGAAAGAAGATTCCGAGGCTTGATTTTCCTCAAAGTTCCATTTTATTAGAGATGTCATATTGGTACATCTGGGAAAACCCGAATCTGAAAGTTTCCAGGTTTTCCCCACCCAAGTGAAAGTTCAAGTCCCTGCCCAGCACCCACATGTCCATCACATGGTCCAATTATCCACCATCCAAACTGGAGATACCGCCCAATCATCCGACTCCAGGTGCCAGGGTAAGACGTCCTTGACTCTCTGAGAAAGGAACGTTATTTTGACTACATATCACCCATACTCTATGCAATCCCCCCTCCCATTTTCCCACAGTAGAAAATGTGGCAGGCCTGAAGGCCCAAATGTAAAAGATGGCTTCTAGGTCTGAAATCAACCTTAATAGACCACTGATCTACATAACATACTATTCTTTTTTTTACAAAGCTAGTCTTCCAGTTGTTAATGGGACCTTCAGCTCCATTGACCACAAGCAGTATGGATAATTGTCAGCGATTGTGAAAGCTAAAGCTTGAGAAGACCTACCAGACCACATGATGCTCACCCCTGTCTCTAGCTTGATAAGAAGTCCCTCTTCAGAGTCTTTCATGTCTTTCTGTAGAGACTCAGTCACCAATAACTGAGTTTAAACATGCTTTGGGATAAACCCATGTCCATCATCCAACAAAAATAAAAAAAATAAAATATTTAAAAATAATAATTAAAGATAATAAATTAAAAAGAAAAAAAACTAATGAAAAAAATAAACAAAAATAAAAAAATATTAAAAAATAATAATTAAAGATAATAAATTAAAAAGAAAAAAAACTAATGAAAAAAAAACCTAAGGACAGATTCAATGGACCACTAGATCTTTTTCTGCTGTCAGTTTTCCATGTTTCTATTTCCCTCATTGCTTTCCAAGTAGAAGTATTCTCTAAAAACTGGACATTGTCAACTCGTAGTTCATACGACAAACTTGAAAAAGGGTTGAACTTCATAGACCTGAAGGTAAAGAGAGGCTGAGCAAAGAAAACCAGGCTTGAAACAGCTGGTGAGATAAATGAGATTCTTGAGGAAAATATTAAAAATAAGGGAGGGAGGGAGGAAAAAATAGCAAGGGTTGGTGAGAAAAGAGGAAGCCAAACAAACAAGGCTAAAACCACAAATTTGCTTAATTATGACTGGATCCACATGATCTCGAACCATAAATTAAACCAAACCAATTTTCAGGCTGGGTGGATTTAAAATGTGGATCACAACTGTCACAGAATAGGAAAAGAAAGTCCACGAACAATCAAGAGCTCATATTATGAGGAGAACCACAATGGTCATGGCTTCTATCATTTCATGCCAATCATGATCTTCCCTTCTAAAAGTACCTCAGGTATTTTTCAAAAAGGATAAAACCAACCCCAAGCAACGAACAGGGATTGTTGCTAGTTCAGTCACTAAGTCATGTCCGACTCTTCACGACCCCATGGAGACCACAATACGCCAGGCCCTCCACCCCTCCCATCTTCCACTGTCTCCTGGAGTTTCCCCAAATTCACGTTCACTGCTTCGGCGACACTAATGAACAGGGGTAGAGCTGGAGAAATAGCTGGAATAAAGAAACAATGCAAAGATGGAGGTCAGCCAAACACCATCTCCTACAAAAAAAGAAAGCTTGGTAGAGAGATCCAGACAGAGGCCACTCCTGCTCAAACAGAGATAAGAGGGCAAATTATGTCTCGCTCTCCCCTCTGGAGAGCCATTTAACAAAATAGTGGCTTAGCGAAGGAAAGTCATCCAGTGTAAAGCTGGCTATTCCATCATCAAGGATGGAAAAAGACAAGAACGAGGGAGTGTTAAGGATGCAAAAAAGGCATGGAAGGCTCAGTCTGTGACATGCAATTCACAGAATGGTTGGCAATTCTGGGAATTGTACTCCAATATACAGAACAGAACAGAACCGAACAGAACAGAACAGAACAGAACAGAACAACAGAGTTGGAAGGGACCTTAGAGGTCTTCTAGTCCAACCCTCTGCTTAGGCAGGAAACCCTACATCACTTCAGACAAATGGTTATCCAACATCTTCTTAAAAACTTCCAATGTTGGAGCATTCACAGAGAGTATACAAGGCTGAGAAAGCCTGTTTAATGAAGCTTTTCCTCTCTGCTATAATGCTTTAATAATGTCTAGCCTTCCTTGATACAGAGGTAGTCCTCGACTTATGACCCCAATTGAACCCAGAATTTATATTGCTAAGTGAGAAATTTCTCAAGTGAGTCTTGCCCCCATTTTACGACTTTTCTTGCCACGTTTGTTAAGTGAATCACTGCAGCTCTTAAATTAGTGACACGGTTGATAAAGTGAATCTGGCTTCCCCGTTGACATTGCTTGTCAGAAGGTCACAAAAGATGATCAAGATTAGAAGAGCCGCGGTGGCGCAGTGGTTAGAATGCGGTACTGCAGGCTGCTTCTGCTGACTGCCGGCTGACTGCAATTTAGCAGTTCGATTTTCACCAGGCTCAAGGTTGACTCAGCCTTCCATCCTCCCGAGGTCGGTAAATTGAGGACCCAGATTGTTGGGGGCAACATGCTGACTTTGTAAAACACTTAGAGAGGGCTGTAAAGCACTGTGAAGCAGTCTATAAGTCTAAATGCTATTGCTATGCTATCACATAACCCCAGGTCACTGCGACCATCATAAATATGAACCAGTTGTCAAGCATCCGAATGTAAATCACGTGACCACGGGGCTGCCGCGATGGTCATAAGTGTGAAAAATGGTCATAAGTCAGTTTTTTCAGCACCGTTGTAACTTTGACCAGTCCCTAAATGAACTGTTTATAAGTAAGAAATAGAAATAGAAATAGAATAACAGAATTGGAAGGGACCTTAGAGGTCTTCTAGTCCAACCCCTTCCCCAGGCAGGAAACCCTACACCACTTCAGACAAATGGTTATCCAATTTCTTCTTAAAAACTTCCAGTGTTGGAGAATTCACAACTTCTGGAGGCAAGTTGTTCCACTTATTAATTGTTCTCACTGTCAGGAAATTTCTCCTTAGTTCTAAGTTGCTTCTCCCCTTGATTAGTTTCCACCCATTGCTTCTTGTTTTGCCTTCAGGTGCTTTGGAGAATAGCTTGACTCCCTCTTCTTTGTGGCAGCCCCTGAGATATTGGAAGACTGCTATCATGTCTCCCCTAGTCCTTCTTTTCATTAAACTAGACATACCCAGTTCCTGCAACCGTTCCTCATATGTTTTAGCCTCCAGTCCCCTAGTCAAGGTCTACCTATATTCTTTTTCCCTTTTTCTCAAATTGGTTTGTAAGAAGTGTATCAAATAGCACAAAAATGCAAAGTGTTGGTCATTCCTGTTATACAACATCGCAAAGTGTGGAAGAATCACCAAAACTTTTCAGGGGAAGAGAGACAGCAAGGTCACTCTGCAGTATAGACTTCCACAGAGCAACCTAATGCACTTCAAGTCTGAGCTTTTTGTCTTGCCAAACTCTGATAGACTCTTGATCTGAAACGTAGAAGCTATTTTCTTTGTTCATTTAATGAATGGTATGGTGATGAATACACATAAGGTAAAATTGATCTACTTAATTCATCATTTGTACATATGTATGGATTCAAGCGCTTGTAAATTGATTGTGGGATTAAAGATCGGTGCCTATTCCACCGAGCTATTCGGGGGGGGGGGAAATCTAAGTGGAAGTTTGATCTCTCAACTATCTTAAATGTTATAAAATTGACCCATATACCAGAAGCTATTTTTTTTAAGGAAGAACAAAAAAGAAAACTCTATGGATGATCCATCTTTTCTAAATGTCTAACTGGATCTTTTCAGAATAATAATAATAATAATAATAATAATAATAATAATAATAATAATAATAATAATAATAATAATAATAATAATAATAATAATAATAATTTTATTTCTATACCGCCCTTCTCCCGAGGGACTCAGGGCGGTATACAGCCTATTAAAAGCATAAAGACAGACATCAATTAAAAATAATTAAAATTATTAAATAATTTCGGCTCAGATTTAAAACCCCAAAAAATTAAAACACCCAATTTAAA
Source organism: Pantherophis guttatus (assembly GCF_059756535.1). NCBI lineage: Eukaryota > Metazoa > Chordata > Lepidosauria > Squamata > Colubridae > Pantherophis > Pantherophis guttatus. The sequence continues at coordinate 12,062,139 of NC_142070.1, read as the reverse complement.
ATCATTACATTGATAGCCTGGCCTGGCAGAACAGCAGGGTCTTGAAGGCAAAGCGAAATACCCGGGGCAGTTCATTCCACAGGGCAGGGGCTCCCACAGAGAAGGCCCTCCCCCTGGGTGTCGCCAGCCGACATAACTTGGCCGATGGCACCCTGAGGAGACCCTCTCTGTGGGAGCGAACTGGCCTGTGGGAGGCTATTGGTGGCAAAAGACGGTCTCGAAGGTACCCGGGTCCTATGCCATGGAGCGCTTTAAAGGTGGTAACCAGCACCTTGAAGTATGATTTAGGTGTGTGTTCTTGGGCCAAATTAACAACAATACCGTTATGCCACGCACTCCACATATTATTTTTGAACAATAAAATAAGCCAGGATAATTATACTCATATTGTGGGTCCCAGCTTGAGAAGGAAAAAAAGAGCTTGTAGAAAAACCACTTCAGGTTTCATGGTAGTTCACAATCCAGAATTTTAATTTCTATGAGAGGTAAACAGTGGTGGGTTTCAAAAAGTTTTACTACAGGTTCTGTGGGTGTGGCTTGGTGGGCATAGCATGGCTCAGTGGGTGAGGCTTGGTGGGCGTGGCAGGGAAAGGATACTGTAAAATCTCCATTCCTCCCCACTCCTGGGGAAGGATACTGCAAAATCCCATTCCCTCCTGATCAGCTGGAATTTGGGAGGCAAAGAATAGACGGGGCGGGGCCAGTCGGAATTTTTACTACCGGTTCTCCGAACTACTCAAAATTTCCGCTACCGGTTCTCCAAAACTGGTCAGAACCTGCTGAAACCATCTCTGGATGTAAAGGTAACAAGTCATAGCATGTAAAGGCCATACACCCTACAGATATCTCATAGATATTGGTTTAGATTAACTAAAAATCTCAGGCCATGGTTTGTAGCTGATTTGCAACCCAGAGTTATCTGTTATGTCTGAATCTACAAAGACTTAATATATTATAGTTAGGACTCACCGGTCTATTCCTACACATTCCTGTACACGTTGTTCAAAAGCTTTGTACACTCTTAGAATTTAGAAGGTTAAACATGGTGATCAAATGACCCTGGGATGCTACAACCATCGTAAATATATGCCAGTTACCAAGCACCAAACTTTTGATCATATGTGACCCCAAGGATCCTGCAATGGTCATAAATATAAGGATTTATATACAACAGGGAATGGGGGGCTAAAGCATGCGAAGAACAATTGCAGGAACTGAGTATGTTTAGTTTAATGAAAAGAAGGACTAGGGGTGACATGATAGCAGTCTTCCAATACTTGAGGGGTTGTCATGGAGAAGAGGAGGTCAAGCTATTCTCCAAAGCACCCGAAGGCAGGACAAGAAGCAATGGATGGAAACCAGGGGTGAAATCCAGCAGGTTCTGACAGGTTCTGGAGAACCGGTAGCGGCAATTTTGAGCGGTTCGGAGAACCAGCAGCGGAAATTTTGAGTAGTTCGGTGAACTAGCAAATACCACCTCTGGCTGGCCCCAGAGTGGGGTGGGAATGGAGATTTTGCAATATCCTTCCCCCTGGAGTGGGGAGGGAATGGAGATTTTGCAGTATCCTTCCCCCAGGAGTGGGGAGGGAATAGAGATTTTGCAATATCCTTCCCCTGGAGTGAGGAGGGAATGGAGATTTTGCAGTATCCTTCCCTGCCACGCCCACCAAGCCACACCACACCCACCAAGCCACGCCCACAGAACCGGTAGTAAAAAAAATTGGATTTCACCACTGATGGAAACTAAACAAGGAGACAATCAACCTAGAGCTAAGGAGAAATTTCCTGACAGGACAATTAATCAATGGAACGACTTGCCTCCAGGTGCTCCCTGGAGGTTTTTAAGAAGAGATTGGACGACCATTTGCCTGAAATGTTATAGGGTTTCTTGCCTGAGCAGGGGGCTCCGAGGTCCCTTCCAATTTTTTTATCCTGTTCTGTCCTGAACAGTAGCTAAATGCATGGTTGAAAGTCAAGGACTAACTATATTTGAGCCTTCCCATGCAGGTCTATCTGTACCAATTCATCAGGTTACATGGTTAACTATTCCATTTCATGTTAATACATGAAATACATGCATTGTGGAACAGTTTATAAGTTGTTTACAAAGCTGACTGTTAGAAAACACGATTCAAATATCGAGCAATGAAACCAGTTACCTACAGTTGCTGAAAAAGTATTCTACCCTAACAGACAAATAAACAAAATTCAGTCTGGTTCTTCCTTCCATTTCTTCTTTGTTTCATTAACGAGGAAGCTTAACAGCTAGGTTACCTGTTCTCTCTCTCATTTCCCTGTCTCTCATTTCAGAACCTGCAAGGCAAGCTAACCTGCTTGCTAATCCATATTCGGCTACTCAAAAATCTCCCCTAACACCATTGCTGGAGGATAAAAATTTGGTGGATCCTACAAAACATTCTTAAAAAGAGGTTAAAATTTATACCACAGTTGTTTCTGCTGGGTATAGTTACAGATTGTACAGATTATAGACCAATTTGATTTTGAATTTAATAACTGCAGCAAGATTGTTGGTGGCACAATATTGGAAGAAGCAAGATCTACCTACAATCCAAGAATGGACAATGAAAGTAACAAACCTAGCGGAGATGGCAAAAATCTCAGCGTACATGAAGGAACATTCAAATGAAAGATATTTAAGGGACTGGAGAAGATGGATAGATTATATCCAAAGCAAACACCGGAATAAGAAGTTGCAGATAGGTTATGAATAAATATTTGGTGTGTTTTTTAGGTAATTAAGTTAGCAGGGTAATTAGGAAATTGAAGGAATAAGAGATGCTGAATGTTATAATTATTTAGATTAGGATGGATTATGTTTGTTGAATGTTATATCCTGTAATTTGTTCTGGGAAGACGGGGGGGAGGTGGGTGGATGGGAAGGGGAAGGGGTGGGGGGAGGGGTGGTGGGGGTAAGGGCGGGGAGGGGGTGGGGGTGGTAGGGAAGGGGGGGAATATGTAAACCTTCTGTAAAACTTTTTAATAAAAAAAAAATCTCCCCTAACACCATTGCTGGAGGTCTCAAAACTGAAGTGAAAATACCATCAAAAGCCCCCAAAGCCTCTGAAATGAAAAAGTGAGCAAAGTCGGCATTAAAACCTATCTGGGTCTGCTTGATTTTGCTCCAGGTTCCTTAGAGTCCTTTTACTCTCTTCCATTAACATAGCCTCTCTCTAACCAACCCCCCCACCCCAGCTTTCAATTCATTGCATATACATGGGTCAGAATTGCCTCAAACCTCATTATATAAATATTGATTTCAATAGGGAAATCAATAGTCTTGCAGAAGCAGCGTTTTTTTAAAAAAAACTGTTTTTAAAAGCTCTATATTTCAAGCCTTCTTTTGAGCTTTTACAGACAAGGGGGGGGGCAGTTTGAACTTGCACCCTAGGTGCTATTTAATTACAGGGATGGAAAGCTTGAATCTTAAAAATCAGCGGCTTCTGTCAGCTCGAGGGCCGAGATTTCAATTTTTCCCCAGAAGTAGATTCAAGACAGAGCTGCAGCCTGTAAGCTTCACAATAAACTGACGGAGTTGTCATCACATTTCACAGAATTCCACCTCTTCTGACTATTTCTGTACTCTGATAAAGGTAAAGGTAAAGGTTCCCCTCACACGTATCTGCTAGTCGTTCCCGACTCTAGGGGGCGGTGCTCATCTCAGTTTCAAAGCCAAAGAGCCACGAAGATGTCTCCATGGTCACGTGGCCGGAATGACTAAACGCTAAAGGCGCACGGAATGCTGTTATCTTCCCACCAAAGGTGGTCCTTATTTTTCTACTTGCATTTTTTATGTGCTTTCAAACTGCTAGGTTGGCGGAAGCTGGGATAAGTAATGGGAGCTCACTCCATTACGCGGTGCTAGGGATTCGAACCGCTGAACTGCCGACCTTTCGATCGACAAGCTCAGCGTCAGCCACTGAGCCCCTTCTGTCCTCTGAAATATGGGCTTAATTTGATTGCATACAGGCAGCCCTCATTTAGTGACCGTTCAAAGTTAGAACAGCACTGCAAAGTGTGACTTATGACTGTTGTCACAGTTGCAACCTCTGCAGCATCCCCATGATCATGTGATCAAAATTCAGAGGCTTTGGCGACTGGTTCATATTTATGACCGTTGCAGTGTCCCGGGGTCACGTGATCCCCTTTTTCGACCTTCTGACAAGCAAAGTCAATGGGGAAGCCGGATTCACTTAACATCCGTATGACGAACTTAACAACTGCAGTGATTCACTTAACAACTGTGACAAGAAAAGTCGTAAAATGAGGCAAAACTCACTTAGCAAATGTCTCACTTACCAACAGAAATTTGGGGCTCAGTTGTGGTCATTAGGGTATTAAATATCTGTATTTAAGAAATGGATTAAGCTGATTGACTTAAGACTGCCATTTTGCCATGTGGCATTGGGTTCTTGTTGCCAAGTCCTACCTCAAGCCTGAGGTGTTGAATTAATTAGAATAGAATAGAATAGAATAGAATAGAATAGAATAGAATAGAATAGAATAGAATAGAATAGAATAGAATAGAATAGAATAACAGAGTTGGAAGGGACCTTGGAGGTCTTCTAGTCCAACCCCCTGCCCAGGCAGGAAACCCTACACCACTTCAGACAAATGGTTATCCAACATCTTCTTTAAAATTTCCAGTGTTGGAGCATTCACAACTTCTGGAGGCAAGTCATTCCACTGATGAATTGTTCTCACTGTCAGGAAATTTCTCCTTAGTTCTAAGTTGCTTCTCTCCTTGCTTAGTTTCTACCCATTGCTTCTTATCCTGCCCTCAGGTGCTTTGGAGAATAGCTTGACTCCCACTTTTTTGTGGCAGCCCCTGAGATATTGGAAACTGCTATCATGTCTCCCTTAGTCCTTCTCTTCACTAGACTAGCCATGCCCAGTTCCTGTAACCGTTCTTCATATGTTTTAGCCTCCAGTCCCCTAATCATCTTTGTTGCTCTTCTCTGCACTCTTTCTAGAGTCTCCACATCTTTTTTTTTTTTATGAGCAAGACATAATGCAGTTTGATTAAGTAACATTTTCTGTGTTCAGGCATAATGCTAAACTAAGATTATCAGACTTGTGATTTCAGACTCTGAAATAAAGATGTCTTTAAAGGGAGGGTTTTTTTAACAATAGGCAGCACTTTTTGATGGAACAGTGTTAACACAACATTAGGCTAACATTTCAGAAATTCCTTTACCGCTGTAACAAAATCTTGGTTCAAGTGAAATATCCTAAAGTTTCTAGATCTTCTAAAACCGGCGCTAAATCTTGCCAGGTTTAGAATTCTTCTGAATTTGGGAACTGTTATTGGGCTTAGGTACCCAGCCAAGTTGAAAAAAGATGATTGACAGCCCAGGAACACAATACCTTTGGGTAGGGCAGCCAGATCTGTCTGAACTTGGCACACTGTTTAAAGGCTGCCTCTGCACATTTACGGCAAATGAATTTGCATACCGAGAATAAAAATGCTTTCTGAATGTTAAATGCCTATGGTTTTCCTTTTCTGATTTAATTGCATTACATAAAGTTAAACTCTGCTTTCAATTTTCACTTACTCTTAGTATGCACCTTGTGTTTGATGCAGCCTTGAGCAGGAAGAGGCAGTAAATCTCTTGCAGTTGGAACTTGGTTGAAAAATGCACACAATCACGCCAGAGATGGGTTTCAGAAGGTTCTGACCAGTTCTGGAGAACCGGTAGTGGAAATTTTGAGTAGTTCGGAGAACCGGTAGTAAAAATTCTGACTGGCCCCACCCCCATCTATTCTCTGCTTCCCGAGTCCCACCTGATCAGGAGGAAATGGGGATTTTGCAGTAACCTTCCCCTGGAGTGGGGTGGGAATGGAGATTTTACAGTATCCTTCCCCTGCCATGCCCACCAAGCCACGCCCACCAAACCATGCCACGCCCACCAAGCCACACCCACAGAACCGGTAGTAAAAAAATGTGAATCACACATTTTAGAACAAAGCCTAAAATGTTTCATTTTAAAATAAAATAAAATAAAAACCAATGAGTGCCTGGGTACTGTTTCTTGCATCATTAGTTAGTTGCCATGTGAATCAGTAACAATTTACAGCTTGGTAAATTGCAGAGTTCAAGGTTCTAAGGTTGTCTGAAGCCAACCAAGTGAGTTATCCAGTAAACCATGATTAAAACACCACGGGTCATGTGGTTGTGTGAAGACTGCCACGATTCAGGTTTGCCTGAAAGCAGCCAAGTGAGTTATTCAGTAACCCACAATTAAAACACCACGGGTCACAACGTTATGTGAAGACTGCCATGATTCCAAGGAGCTGAAGAATATTAATAATCTAGATAACCATGCCATCTGGAAGCTACCGCAGAACACTATGCTCCCGTAGTAATAGTCTTGTTCTGTCCACTGTAAACATGTTGGAATGTGTGTTTAAAACTAGCATTTTGCCCAAAATATCAAATGGAATGATAAGTACAACAAATGCAATTTGCTGAAAGATTTTCACCCAAGCAAATGCAAACAAACGTAGACGTTGAGCTTATTATTTCAGATTGATGATGGATCTAGCTTCCAAATTGATCGTGTTGTATAGATGTAGCAAGCACTGAAATAGCTGTGTAGTTTCCTCCTCTACTTCTTGTTCCCTTCTCAGCTTGGTTGTTTTTCAGCCTAATTATCCTCTTGTTGATGCTCTGGGTTTACCACTTAGAGCCATTTTAAAGTGCTAGAAGTCCAGACAGCCATATTGATGTCAGGTATCTCTGATACTTCACAACAGTTATCGTTCAAGGTATTTCCAAAAGCTTCAAACGAGCCAAAATTTGATAGATCAGCATTTTGCTTCACCCACTAGACAGCATATAATACTTGACCTTCTTAAGCTCCATTGATTACCAATTCAGTCCTGGAGTGGATTCGATATGGAGTGAATTCTGTACTTAACTTTAAAGAGTTCAGCAATCTGGGCTCTCTGAGAAAACATTGTCTCCCTTTCGCCATCCAAGCTATGTAAGGATGCAAATCTCCAGCATCCATTTTGTGACTTGTACTAAACATGCTTTAATTTTTAATGCAGTGTTGGACTGCCTCCCATTTCTTAAAGGATTGTCTTGATTCAAAGCATAATAACAATAGCACCTAGACTTGTATACGACTTCACAGCTCTAAGTGGTTTACCGCTTCACAGCTCTAAGTGGTTTACAGAGTCAGAATATAATCATGATAAGAGTTGTAGGGATGTTGGGCTATTCCCTCTTATGTATCTTTTGGTTCAACATTCCTTCTCCCAAATTTTTCAGGCAGGACAAATAGTTTGGAAGGGCATATACAACAAGTCATCATGCTGGAGCCAGCTCACCACAACTGTCATGCCCCAGCATATAACCTTTATATGCTGTTGTTGCTCTCTATCCCCATCAAGTGCCTGGAGGGACAAATATGCCCTAACATACAATATTTATATACTGTTGTTGCTCTCCAGTCCCATCTAGTGGCTGGAGGGACAAACACTAATAATATTGTGTTGAAGCTGATTCAACCCATTTTACCCATCAGTCCACACTCTCAAACCAAGTGCACACTGGGAAGCCAGACTCCATCTCCTTTAGCATTTGGAGAAGGCAGAAACACAAAGAAGAATCCATCTTAATCTGTGGCACATGGTCATCCAAGGACAAACCCACATCCCACACACACAGAGCATTGCTGGTGCATTTGAAATTGCTTGTATTTATTCATTGTTATGTTCAGCAGTAACTCAATACTGTCTGTCTTGTATTTGGTTCTCATTGTATGTATTCCTATTTTCCCCATTTCATCATATCCTGTTCTTTCAATAAAGCATCCAGATCCATGCACACAGTCCGTTTTATTGGAGGAAGCTGCATCTCGAGCTGCACACAGACTAATGTGCAGTGAGGACAGGACAACGGCCAATTCACCATGGCCAATTCACTGCAGCCAACTCGCTGCAGCCAATTTGCCGTGGGACTAGTCACCACAGGACAAGAGTTACACTAATATTGAAGAAATGATGGAACAGAATCATTAAAGAAAGGATGCTAAAGGAGGGACCAAATGAAATGTGAATGACAAAAATTAAAATAATGTTTAAGAAACAGTGGTGTTGAATTATCTGCACTGAATTGTCCTCCAACGATTTGTCCCATGGCAAGTTGGTGGCAGTGAATTGTCCCATACCAGCCTTGATGTCCATTCCATGGTATTGCATTGGCAACCTTCAGTCTCAAAAGACTATGGTATCGTGCTCTGGAAAGAGGTCCTAAAACAGCATCTGGTGTGACTAAAAAGGCCAATTTGAGAGTAGCAATTCCTTCCATACCGAGGGCAGATACATTCTGTCCCCTGCCCAGCCCACAGATTTTGCTGGTTCCAGGGCTGCCTCTTTGCCTCGGCCTGCCGAACAAATGTCTCTTCAAATTGGAGAAGGCCATGCTGCGACTTTAGCCTCCAAGCTGAACAATCGGAGGTCAAGGTTTCCCAGTCGCTAATAATGTCCATTCCCAGAGCCTTTAGATTCCCCTTGCAAATATCCTTATATTGCAACTGTGGTCTCCCTCTAAGGTGCTTTCCCTGTACTAATTCTCCATACAGGAGATCTTTCAGAATCCGACCATCAGCCATTCTCAATTCCATGGTATTGGTGGAAATATTGAGGCTTCCTATTGATGCTCCTTGCTAAGTCTGAACTGGGAACAGAGAGGAGCAGACTGCGGTCCAGTTCAAAGGGAAATTTTCCTATTTCTAAAATTCCCAGTAACTGCCTGACCATCCCAAGTCAGGATATTGATGACATACCTTTAACAAAACAGGACTGCTATTCAGTCCATAGTTTCAAAGAACAAGATAAGAAGATAGCCAAACACAGCAAAGGGCCGTTACAATAAAAGCAAATTTTACTTCGATTTATTTAGTTTGTTAGATTTATATCCTGTCCTTCCTCCAGGAGCTTCCAGTGGGATAAATACCACTTTCTTCTTTATGTCCCTGATTCTAGTCCAGCACTTTAAATGCTTTATCACATTGTCTTTTCTTTACAAAAGTGTGACCAAGGTCCAAATATAATTTATTTTTATTTTATTTTATTTATTTATTATCCCTGTTTCCCCCAAAATAAGACATCCCCTGATAATAAGCCCAATCGGGCTTTTGAGCGCATGGCAATAAGGCCAAGCACTTATTTCAGAGTTAAAAAAAAAATATAAGACAGGGTCTTATTTTCGGGGAAACACGGTAGAATTTGTCAAACAAAAATCGAGAACAAGAATAAAAGAAAAGAAAATACAATGACAGGTACGATAGGCATGTTAGTACAGTTATGCATGCCCCCTCTACTGAACACTTAAGTATGAAGTAAGGTCCACGGAAATCAATTTGCGATTGAAACTGTGAAAATTTGTAGCTGAGACAACTGAATCAGGTAGAGCATTCCAGACTTTGACAACTCTATTACAGAAATCATATTTCTTACAGTCAAGCTCAGAACGATTTACATTGAGTTTAAAGCGGTTATTCACCCGTGTATTATTGCGATTAAAACAGAAAAAGTCATTTACAGGTAAAACATTACTACGTATAATCTTGTATGCAATACCTATGTCTGACCACAAGCGACGCAGTTCTAAGTTATCCAAATTCTCAGATTTCGAGCCTAGTAGCATAAGGAATGTTGAAGGAATCCATTTTTCACAATCAAGATTTGGAAAGCCGATGATAATATATCATCAGTTACAAGCATAGATCATATATTCTAGGACAGGGGTCTCCAACCTTGGCAACTTTAAGACTTGTGGACTTCAACTCCCAGAATTCCTCAGCCAGCAAAGCAAAATTGCCAAGGTTGGAGAACCCTGTTCTAGGAAGTCCAAGTCAAACAAGGCTGAAGGCCAAATTTCTATGGAGATTCTCAATCATCCAGGTCGTGGTCATCCCAAAGATGCTTTTCCAAAAGGCAACTGAACTTTTTTGGTTTTTTTCTTTGAAAACATTTCACCTCTCGTCCAAGGAGCTTCTTTAGTTCTTTGATGAGAAACAAAACATTTAAAGGAAAAACCAAGAAAGTCCTTTTGGAAAAGCACCTTTGGAACAAGACTGAAGATCAGTTTTTTCCCAGTTGTTCCAAAATTTTATTGGTATCAGGTTGACATTCTTATACAAAAAGTTCTGATGGCATGATTTATTCCTAACTAAACCTCTACTCCCAATGTGCTGTTTCAAGCTACCTGGAACCCTTTGGTCTCTTGATCTAATAGAATAGAATAACAGAGTTGGAAGGGACCTTGGAGGTCTTCTAGTCCAACCCCCTGCTTAGGCAGGAAACCCTACACCACTTCAGACAAATGGTTGTCCAATCTCTTCTTAAAAACATCCAGTGTTGGAGCATTCGTAGTTTCTGGAGGCAAGTTGTTCCACTGATTAATTGTTCTAACTGTCAGGAAATTTCTCCTTAGTTCTAACTTGCTTCTTTCCTTGATTAGTTTCCACATAATGGAGAAGTGTTCCTACCAGTCTGGAGAAAAGCAGTCAGAATGAAAAGTTGGAGATCTAGAATCTGTGGAGGATGGTTCCATCAAAATTATGGTGGTGATTCGTGGTCCAATTGCTCAGGCTCACCATTCCTCAACCTCCTACATAGAAGTGAACTCATCAACTCTTTCCTCAGATGGGGAAGAAGTAGTGACAGATTTTATTTTCCTGGCTCCAAGATCACCGCAGATTTCTTGCAGCCAAGAAATTAAAAGATGCTTGCTCCTGGGGAGGAAAGCTATGGCAAATCTAGATAGGTTACTAAAAAGCAGAGACATTACCCTGCCAACAATAGTGCATATAGTCAAAGCTATGATTTTCCCAGTTGCAATGTATGGCTGTGAAAGTGGGACCATAAGGAAGGCTGAGCGCCAAAGAATTGAGGCCTTAGAACTATGGTGCTGGAGAAGACTCCTGCGAGTCCCTTGGACTGCAAGGTGATCAAACCGGTCAGTCCTAGAGGAGATCAACCCTGGCTGTTCTTTAGAAGGCCAGATCCTGAAGGTGAAACTGAAATATTTTGGCCACCTAATGAGAAGGAAGGACTCACTGGAGAAAAGCCTAATGCTGGGAGCGATTGAGGACAAAAGAAGAAGGGGATGGCAGAGAACGAAGTGGCTGGATGGAGTCACTGAAGCAGTCGGCGTGAGCTTACGTGGTTTATGGAGGATGGTAGAGGACAGGAAGGCCTGGAGGAATGTTGTCCATGGGGTCGCGATGGGTCAGACACAACTTCGCAACTAACAACAACAACAAAAATAGAAGTGGACTCCTCTTGGCTACACCCTTTGATATCTTCAACACCTTCACACAACTGGGATTAGAAGCATTTGCTCCTTTGCTGCTGCCCAATGCCCATCTTCTCTCCATCTGCCTTTCCTTGAGGATGATGGTCTTTCTTCTTAATTCCTTTGTGACCACCTCCATTGCTGCAGAAAGCAATATCCTGAGGCAAATGACCAGACGTTGTGACTTTCCAAGGTCCTTGTGATACCTTATTAACATTCTGTTAGCATAAGTCCTGACTTTATTATTGACTACATTGAATACACAATGCACTGACCTCTGCCATCTGCAACTAAATCTCTTCCTGCAGATCTATCAAACTGATTTCGTACCAGAAGGAAGCGGGGGGGAGGGGAGAGATATTATGTCCTGGGAAACTTTTTAACACTCCACGGGAAAAAACAGTCTGTTCATTTGACACTGTTTAGCACATCAGGCCCTTATTATAATATTAAAATCTAATAAGTCGTAACCCTAAGGAAAAAGAATGTTTCTATATAAATAATGTTGTTGCTTTTCTAAAGCAAGGAAGACAATAAAAGCCTTGTTAGATCAGACCCAATGTCCATCTATTCCAGTATTAATTTCCAACAGTGGGGCAAACTCTCCCTTGTGTTTCCTTCCTAGCATCTGGTATGCAAGCTGGAATTAAAACACAATTTTGTAGAGCGGATTGCCCATCAGCCAGCTGTGCTCTTTGCTGTGATATTCCCTCCATCTCCCCGACTGGGTTATTGTACAGTTTCCTCTTCCTTCTTCACATGTTCTTTCTTTCTTTCTTTCTTTGATTTATCAAACATGTACAAGATAACAGGTATAAATATGAACACAGGAAATGAGTACCAATAAATGGGGACAGTACGACAGGAACGGTAGGCACGCTGGTGCGCTTATGCACGCCCCCTTTACGGACCTCTTAGGAATGGGGTGAGGTCCACAGTAGACTCAGTAGGTTGAAGGTCTGGGGGTTCAGGGATGTAACAATAAAGTCAAGTAGAGCATTCCAGACATTGACCACTCTGTTGCTGAAGTCGTATTTTCTGCAGTCAAGTTTGGAGCGGTTTACCTTGAGTTTGTATCTATTGTTTGCTCGTGTATTATTGAGGTTGAAGCTGAAGAAGTTGTTGACAGGTAAGACGTTGTAGCAGACAATTTTGTGTACTATGCTTAGTACTATGCTTGGACAACCTGGAACTACACCGCCTACGGTCTGACCTATGCTTAGGTCAGACCGTAGGCGGTGTAGTTCCAGGTTGTCCAAGCCCAAAATTTCAAACTTAGTGGCATAAGGGATTCTATTGTGAGCAGAGGAGTGGACTACTCTTCTCGTGAAATATCTTTGGACCCGCTCAATTGTATTAATGTCCAATATATAGTGTGGACTCCAGGCAGACGAGCTGTATTCGAGAACTGGTCTGGCAAAGGTTTTGTATGCCCTAGTTTGCAGTACAATGTTACCGGAGAAGAAGCTTCGCAAAATTAGGTTAACAACTCTTAATGCCTTTTTGGCAATGCTGTTACAGTGAGCTCTAGGGCTTAGATTGTTTGAGATGAGTACTCTTAGGTCCTTGACAGAAGACTAAAGAATCTTTTTTGTACTTCTACAAATTTGGGGCTTTTGTGTGTGCAGATGGCCATGCGTTTGCTACCTAAATGATGGCATCCAGTTTTGAATGTCGCAGCCAAATGTTCAGAAAGGTTCTCTTCCAGCTTTAAGGGAGGAACATGGAAGATTGTGTGACTTCTGTTGACTTGAGAACCCACCAATTTTTTTCTACATCAAAGAAAGGGTATTCGGAAAGGAGACGTAAGTGAGGATTTTAGAGATGAAGTGAACGTTGCCAGATTCTGAAAAATTCAAAAAAAAAAAAAAAAGTTGGTATCAGGAATTTTTTTGCCACGTCCAGTCTGGAGGGCCTGGGTGTGGATTCTAGTGGGCCAATGCTTCTCCCCAGAGATTTTTTTGCATCCCTGTTACAACAGGAAGGAGCCATAATGCCAATATGAGCCATGGTGGTGCAGTGGTTAGAGTGCAGTACTGCAGGCTACTTCTGCTGACTGTCGGCTGCCTGCAATGTGGCAGTTCAAATCTCACCAGGCTCAAGGTTGACTCAGCCTTCCATCCTTCCGAAGTTGGTAAAATGAGGACCCAAATTGTTGGGGGCAATAGGTTGACTCTGTAAACCGCTTAGAGAGGGCTGTAAAGCACTGTAAAGCGGCATATAAGTGTTAGTGCTATTGCTATAATTCTGCCCTCCATGAATCTGGCTTTGTGATAATGAAACTAAGGTTGTGTGTTTGTGTCTGTGTACATATATGAGAAACAGGGAAGACTTGGGTTCTTTACTGTAGTTCTTAGAGGAGACAAGGCCCATCAGTCCTGAGAGACTGATTGATTGATTGATTGATTGATTGATTGATTGATTCATTCATTCATTCATTCATTCATTAAGATTAGGAGCCTTGATAGTACAGTGGTTTAGTGCACCCTGTTATTAACACAGCTGCCTGCAATTTCTGCTGGTTCGAATCTCTCCAAGGCTCAAGGTTGACTCAGCCTTCCATCCTTTCTAAGGTAGGTGAAATGAGGACCCAGTTTGTGGGGGCAATAAGCTGACTTTGTATAAAATATACAAAAGAATGAAGGCTATTGCTTAATGCATTGTAAGCCGCCCTGAGTCTCCGGAGAAGGGCGGCATATAAATCAAATTAAAAAAAAAAAAGATTGAGATGATTGCGCCTCTTACCACAGCAGTTCTGACCAGCAATGTTAGAAACCACAATAGGAATGATCCTGAAAAGGTGCAATTCAAAACATACAATTCAAAAAGTAACATCAACTGAGAGTGAAAAATGAATTATCTGGACTTCACTAACTTCCTAATTTTCCACACTTTTTGGAGGGCTGGTAGAATTAGGGCCACTTTAATCTTGGGTGACAGGGAGTTCCAGAGGATAGGCCTTACATCAGAAAAGGCACCCTTCCTGAACTCCACAATATGGCATTCTTTAATTGACAGGATCTGAAAGATGCCCCACTCGCCGCCTCTAATATGTTGGGTAGAAACAACCAGAGAGAGGTGGTCCTTCAAATATCTCAATCCCATGCCATGAAGGGCTTTAAAAGTGACAACCAGCACGATGTAGTTCAGAGATGTCAAGCTCACATCATCATAGCGGCGTCAAGTGTTGTACCAGGACTTTTTCCCCCTTCGCTAAACCGGGCATGGGTGTGGCCAACATGTGACACATCCGGCTCACGGACTGGGAGTTTGACAGCCCTGATGTACTTTGATAGGTGGTTGTCAGCTAGCCTACTGCTTACTGCCATGAACAAGGGGAGGAGGCAGGGGTGGGTTCTACTTACCTTTACTACTGGTTTGCATCGGGAGCACGCGCCCTTCTGCGCATGTGCAGATCACCTATGATGATGTCTGGGTCGATGGGCAGAACTTCCCACCGGTTTTACTACTGGTTCTTGCGAACTGGTCTGAACCGGGGGCAACCCACCACTGGGGAGAGGAGTCGGTGGAGAATCTTTCGTTGCAGCTTTGCAACTACAGTCTGGGCTTTGCTTATCTCTCCAAGGCAGTGGTGAAATTCAAATTTTTTTACTGCCGATTCTGTGGGCGTGGCTTGGTGGGTGTGGTGTGGCTTGGTGAGCATGGCTTGGTGGGCGTGGCAGGGGAAAGATACTGCAAAATCCCCATTCCCTCCCACTCCTGGAGGAAGAATATTGCAAAATCTCCATTCCCACTCCACTCTGGGGCCAGCAGAGGTGGCGTTTGCCAGTTCACCGAACGACTCAAAATTTCCACTGCTGGTTCTCCGAACCGCTCAAAATTGCCGCTACCGGTTCTCCAGAACCTGTCAGAACCTGCTGGATTTCACTCCTGGTTTCCATCCATTGCTTCTTGTCCTGCCTTCAGGTGCTTTGGAGAATAGCTTGACCTCCTCTTCTCCGTGACAGCCCCTCAAGTATTGGAAGACTGCTATCATGTCACCCCAGTCCTTCTTTTCATTAAACTAAACATACCCGGTTCCTGCAATTGTTCTTCGCATGTTTTAGCCCCCCGTTCCCTGTTGTACATAAATCCTTATATTTATAACCATCAGAACCTGCTGGATTTCACCCCTGCTCCAAGGTCATTTCTTCTAGCTTTGGTATGCAGCTGTCCTCTGGTTGCCTAGCTGGTTGCCTGGACTTTTCTTTCCTAGGAAATGGATAGAGGCAGCCCTGACAATGGTAGAGATACAGGCATCACTGGCTGGGGGGGGGGGGCGGAGGGAGAGAACTGGTCTTCTTGTAAATAATACACCACACCATCCAAATAGCAGAAAAAGTTATTTTGTGGACAAGAGAAATTTGTCTGAGTATATCATGAACTGGAATTGGGCATAGCAACAGGTCAGCTAATGAGGGCTGTTTGGTAACTGAAACATAGTATTTGTTGTATGGGACCATAAGAGACAGTTTGGAGCCTGGGTGTGGCTTAACTGTTTTGTATATAAGCTTGAGGGCACTAGCTTCTCTCTCCTCCATTTTGCCTTCTCCATTTTGTGCTTCCATTTTGTGCTGTGTTTGTACTTGCTATTCCTCTTCTCTACCATGCAGAAAAATGTACAAGGGTATTATATGCCTTATGTGTTGGAATTGTATATAAAGAAGTTTCTTATATAATTTGAAACCTGCTTAATAATCTGACCGTGCGTGCGGCAACAAAATTCTACTAAAACTGCATCGCTAGATTAATACAGTAACAAATATTTTTTCCAATAGGAATTGGTCTCTCCATTCTCTGAGTTTGTATCTTCTCCTAACCTCTGGCTTTAATTATATGGAGGATCCAATCCCACTCACCCTAACAAGAAAAACTCTCACCTGGAGAGGAAGGTTATTAAAAAGGAATTACAGGTGAGCCCGTTGAGATGTTTTGACTCATCAACTAGCCCAAAGAAAACAAAGATGATTAGGGGACTGGAGGCTAACACATAGAAAGAACAGTTGCTGGAATTGGGAATATCTAGTTTAATGAAAAAAAGGACTAGGGGAGACATGATAGCAGTCTTCCGATATCTCAGGGGCTGCCACAAAGAAGAGGGAGTCAAGCTATTCTCCAAAGCACCTGAAGGCAGGACAAGAAGCAATGGGTGGAAGCTAATCAAGGAGAGAAGCAGCTTAGAACTAAGAAGAAATTTCCTGACAATTAGAACAATTAATCAGTGGAACAACGTGCCTCCAGAAGTTGTAAATACTCCAGCATTGGCAGTTTTTAAGAAGAGATTGGACAACCATTTGTCTGAAGTGGTGTAGGGTTTCCTGCCTAAGCAAGGGGTTGGACTAGAAGACCTCCAAGGTCCCTTCCAACTCTGTTATTCTATTCTAATAGGAGATAGTCTAAAAACAGAAGATCGAGGTGGCTCTAAAAAATCCTGGAGTCCCCACATCTTTTCTCCCAAGATGCAATCTTTCTGACCCAAGGTAAGACATTGTTCTCACCTTTGAGGAGCAAATAAACACCTGAAACTGAAACACTTACGACTTATTTGCAATGCTTTGTGTGTGAGAGGAAGATAGGGATAAGATCCTGGTTGTAGCTCATGCAAATAAGGTCAGAGGAGTTAACATATTGGAAAGAGCTGACATTTCTCCGGGTAGATTGAATCTTTAGCGTGACAGAATCACTTACCTGATCCACTTGCATCAGGCTCCCTCTCATTATATTGACCCCTGCGGAGTAAGCCTGACAAGTCAAACTCTTGCAAAGTTCATTAAGAATGTGAAATAAAGCAGCCATTTGAGAAGCCCTGAAAACGGAGGACAGCAAACTCACACTTTTTGCAACTTCAGCACAAATAGGTTTTTCACCAAGAACATCTGCTCTTCGCTGACCTAAATTCAGATGCAATGCTCATTAAGGAGTCCCCCTCAAGGCCTCCTCAAAGACATTCCTTGGATTAGAACAATGATTAGAACACCGTCTTTTCAGGTTTTCCACAAACAGCAGCTTTTCTAAAAAATGAAATAAATAAAAATAAAGTAAGGGACGTGGTGGCTCAGTGGCTAAGACGCTGAGCTTTGATCGAAAGGTCGGCAGTTCAGCGGTTCGAATCCCTAGTGCTGCATAAGGGGATGAGCTCCCGTGACTTGTCCCAGCTTCTGCCAACCTAGCAGTTTGAAAGCACGTAAAAAATGCAAGTAGAAAAATAGGGACCCCCTTTGGTGGGAAAGTAACAGCGTTCTGTGCGCCTTTGGCGTTTAGTCATGCCGGCCACATGACCACGGAGACATCTCCGCCCTCCGATGTCATCACTGATGATCTAGGCATGTGCGTGCACTTCCATTGTGAACCGGTAGTAAAGGTAAGCGGAACCCACCCATGGTCCAGGGATGTCAAACTCAATTTCATTGAGGGCTGCATCAGGGTTGTGTTTGACCTTGGGGGACTGCGGGAGGTGTGGGCATGAGGGCATGGCCAGGGTGGGCGTGGCCAGGGTGGGCGTGGCCAGCTCGACATCACTCGTTGAGGCTCCATTTTCAGCCATGACAGCCTCCTATAGCCCTTTGCCAGCTAAAAAAGAGCCCAGGGGGCTTTCTCGTTTTGCTTGAAAATGTTTCGCTTCTCATCCAAAAAGCTTCCTAAGGTCTAAAAACTTCTTTGGTTCTGGTTTCAGAACCGAAGAAGCGGCCTCCCCGAGCTCCGTTTTCATTGGCAGAGGCACCATGGGACAGTCCTTTGCTGTTTCCAGGGCGACCCTGTGGGCCAGATCTAAGCTCCCCACAGGCTGGATCTAGCCCGCAGGCCTTGAGTTTGACGCCCCTGGCATAGTCTATCTATAGAGACAGAGACTTTTTAAATTAACTTCTCTTTTTAGAGTTTTAAACATTTTATTAGGTTATAAGATAAGATACAAAATACAAAAGTAAATAGAAAAGTAATGGGGAGAAAGGGGGTTGAGAAGTGAGGAAGAGTTAGGAAAGAGGTGGAAAAAAGTATTGACTTCCGATTCCCTCTGTTGGCAGTAAAATAAGGTATTAACATCAAACCATAACTTTTCTTTTGGGTCTAATGGAAAAGCCTTGGAGAAAAAAATGAGAACTTTTGCCCCTATATTATGTTGACTGCAGCAAGACTACTGTACACACAAAAATGGAAGAACACTTGGATTCCCACCATGGACGAATGGTTGCAGAAGCTGATGGAGTTGGCAGAAATGGCTAAATTGACTAATTTAATTAAAGAAAAGAATATAAGTACCTTTGTTTCCACATGGAGACCCCTTCTGAACTTTGTGCTTGAGGTGGGGGGGAAAAATGAAAACTCTGATTTTGGATTTTACTGATTAGATTGATAGATGCTTATAGAAATGGCTAGTTTATATTATTACTTTTTACATTAACTTCTGGGTTCATTGTTCAGAAACTGTGTTTCCCATCCATGGCAATTCTGCTGTAGAGTGAAGATCAGAGGCTTGTGCAGGAATCTAGCACATTCTAGAGATGATTTGTTGTTGTTAGTTGCGAAGTCGTCTCCGACCCATTGCGACCCCATGGACAACGTTCCTCCAGGTTTTCCTGTCCTCTACCATCCCCCGGAGACCATTTAAGCTCACATCGACTGCATCAGTGACTCCATCCAGTCACCTCATTCTCTACCGTCCCCTTCTTCTTTTGCCCTCAATCATTCCCAGCATGAGGCTCTTCTCCAGGGAGTCCT
Source organism: Pantherophis guttatus (assembly GCF_059756535.1). NCBI lineage: Eukaryota > Metazoa > Chordata > Lepidosauria > Squamata > Colubridae > Pantherophis > Pantherophis guttatus. The sequence goes on along the minus strand of NC_142070.1, from coordinate 12,043,094 downwards.
TCCTTCTCATTAGGTGGCCAAAGTATTTGAGTTTCATCTTCAGGATCTGGCCTTCTAAAGAGCAGTCAGGGTTGATCTCCTCTAGGACTGACCGGTTTGATCACCTTGCAGTCCAAGGGACTCGCAGGAGTCTTCTCCAGCACCATCGTTCAAAGGCCTCGTTCTTTGACGTTCAACCCAGAGATAATTAATCCCTACTAAATGTAAAAGCGGGTGCACAATGACTCAGTGATTAAAGATGATGAGCCTGTCATTGTAAAGCTGACAGCCTGAATTCGAAACCCAAGGGTCACGCAATGAGTTGAGCTGCTATTACTTGTCCCAGCTCCTGCCCACCTAGCAGTTCGAAAGCATGCAAATGTGAGTAGATAAATAGGTACCACTTCGGTGGGAAGGTAACAGTGTTCCGTGCACCATAAGTGTATAGTCTTTCTGGCCAAATGACCACGGAAGTGTCTTCAGACAATGCTGGCTCCCTCAGCTAAGAAATGGAGGTGAGCATCCTAGACAGAGACGACTGGACAGGGGAAATCTTTGCCTTTTTAAAAAGTAAACACAATATTGTAAAAAAACCAAAAAGCAAAAAGGACATCAGTTTTGGATTACGGCAATGTCACATTTTTTATATTTAAAAAAAGTAACTCTACATATTTTGGAGGTGTCAGCATGGTCCTGTCTTCTGTTCAGCTCAGAAGCTGAAACAATATTTTTTTTTTAAAAAAGAGTGCTGTCTTTAACTTTGAAAAGACCACTAGAAGTGCGATCCAGTGTTAATCAAACAGATTGCCACCAGTTTAATCCTGGATCCTGTACTCTTCAGGCCTTTATGAATGATGTGGGTACATAGAAAGCTGGCATGCGTAGAACTGCCGATAACACGATATTAGGTAAGATCCTTGATAGTACAGTGGTCTACGCACCCTGTTATTAACACAGCTGCCTGCAATTTACTGCTGGTTCGAATCTCGCCAAGGCTCAAGGTTGACTCAGCCTTCCATCCTTTCTAAGGTAGGTGAAATGAGGACCCAGTTTGTGGGGGCAATAAGCTGACTTTGTATAAATATACAAAAGTATGAAGGCTATTGCTTAACACATTGTAAGCCGCCCTGAGTCTCCGGAGAAGGGCGGCATATAAATCAAACTAAAAAAAAAAAAAAAAAAGATCACGAACGTTCTGGAAGACAGAAATAATATTCAAAATTATCTTCATAAGCTAAAGAAATTTGCTGAAAGTGGTAGAATGAAATTTAAGAGACAAAACGTTCTTCACTCAAATAACGCGCCCGGATATAGAATAAGACGATTTTGCTTAGCAATAGTACTTAATGGAAAAGTTCTTGGAATAATAGTTGACAGATTATATTCAGTTTGTAGTTGTGCACTATAGCTGCAAAACAACAACAACAAAAAGATCCCCCAGCACAATTGTTGGCTGCATCAGTGGGACTCGAGTTTTTAAATCACAAGAAGCATTCCCGAATAGAATAGAATAGAATAGAATAGAATAGAATAGAATAGAATAGAATAGAATAGAATAGAATAGAATAGAATAGAATAGTTGAAAGGGACCTTGGAGGTCTTCTAGTCCAACCCCCTGCTTAGGCAGGAAACTCTACACCACTTCAGACAAATGGTAGTCCAATCTCTTCTTAAAAACTTCCAGTGTTGGAGCACTCACAACTTCTGGAGGCAAGTTGTTCCACTGAGTAATTGTTCTAACTGTCAGGAAATTTCTCCTTAGTTCTAAGTTGCTTCTCTCCTTGATTAGTTTCCATCCATTGCTTCTTGTCCTGCCTTCAGGTGCTTTGGAGAATAGCTTGACTCCCTCTTCTTTGTGGCAGCCCCTGAGATATCGGAAGACTGCTATCATGTCTCCCCTAGTCCTTCTTTTCATTAAACTTTTCTTTTCATTCTTTGCATTTTAATACTGCATTAGTCAATATCCTCCCTCAAGAGATCTGTGTCTTGTTCTCCGCATCATATTTTAAGAAAGATTCGGCCAAATTAGAATGGCGGTGAGAGAGGCAGTAGCGATGATCACAGACTAGAAACAAGGCCCCGCGAAGAAGGATTGAAACAGTTGGCCATGAAAAAAAAAACCGTCTGAGGTGAGATATGTTATCATTCTTCAAAGCTTTAAAAGATGGCTTGTTGAAGAAGGTCGAGGCCTCTTGTGTCTTATTCCAGAATGCAGGACATGAAATAATAGCATAAGTTACATTCTGGCCCGGCCTGTTAGAAAATACTTCATTTCAGCCAGAGCAGTTTGACAATGGAATCAATTATTCAGACAGGTGGTTGGCCCAAGCAGATATTAGACAGGGTGCTTTTAATATGGCTACCTGCACTGAATAGGGAGTTGGACCTCAATAGTTTCTTCCAACTCAGGAACAACAAAACATGTTTGACTTGGCTGATTGGTCCTGGAATCCAGTTCTTCAGAGTCTGATCTGCCTGCTTCTCTTCTTCTTTCTTCTCCTGAAGCTGGTCTAGCTGAATCAATCCCTGTTGAACAGATATCTATCATCCTAGTCATTTTGGGTGCAGAAAACCATACAAAATATCTAGGGGTGGGCTTCAAAAATTTAGAAAGGGGCTCTCTGCCCAGTTGCTGGGTGGATGTGGCCATGGTGGGTGTGGCCTAGTCGGCTTCATGCACCACGGCGGGTGGGGGAGGCGTTTTTGCCCTCCCCGGGCTCTGGAAGCTTTCCTCAAGGGGAGGCAAAAACAGCCTCCCCAGGCTTCGGAGGCCCTCTGGAGGCTGGAAATGGGCCCATTTCCGGCCTTCCCAAACTTCCAGTAGGCCTGTTTTTTGCCATCCCCGAGCCTCCATGCACGCCCTACACCTACCTGCATCCAAAAAGGGCCACGTGGGGACTCCTGGGAGGGGACAGGAGGGTTGGGTGGGGTCAGCCAGGAGTGGGATTTGGGGGTTCTCTGAACTGCACAGAATCTTAGCTAGAGATTCTCCCAAATCCCTGAGAACCCCCAGCAGCCCACCCCTGATAATATCTCAGGACTGCTGTTCTCATTTAACCTTACTTCTTCTCAAGGTTTCAGCTCTAATCATATAGCAATAGCATTGAGACTTATATACCGCTTCACAGTGCTTTACAGCTCTCTCTAAGCAGTTTACAGAGTCAGCGTATTGCCCCCCAACAATCTGGGTCCTCATTTTATCAACCTTGGAAGGATGGAAAGCTGAGTCAACCTTGAGCCGTTGAGAATCGAACTGCTGGCAATCAGCTGAATTAGCCTGCAATGCCACATTCTAACCGCTGCGCCACCACAACTCTTATCATATTTGTACCCTATCATATTTCTATGCCTTCGTCGTTCAAAACAACAATTAGGGCATTGCCTGCTGTGCGGTTGTTGTGATCTTTGCAGCAGTTTTTCAAGCAACACCATCCGTTGCTGTATCGATTCTTCTTGTCAACAACTCCTCCACTGGATTGTAAAAACCTGATGAGGACAGAGGTAGCAAACAAACAGAGGAGTGCTGAGTCAGCTGTTTGCTTGTAGATTTGAAAGGCAAAGTGTTTCAGAAGATCTATTGAATGTTCCATCAAGTGCATAATCTTCATCAAGTATAGGATACAGAACATGGTGAACTACCTTACATCCTTCATGATAAACAAGGCCATAAAATCCAGCACACACAAAAAAAGTGAGTCCTGTATTCTTTCTTAGTCATTCTTGCAACAGAGGTCATTGTATAAATGGAAATGAATGTTTTAAAAACGTATTATATTATATAGATGTTTCTGAAAAGAAAGTTGTTTCTCAACATGTTATAGTAGAAAATACAATGCAGTTGCTTTGCTTCTGAATTAATTGAAATAGGCCAGAATATTATATGTGTCTAGAGCAATAGCAATATCACTAGCACATAGAATTATATACCGCTTCACAGTGCTTTACAGCCCTCTGTAAGCGATTTACAGAGTCAGCATATTGCCCCCAACAATCTGGGTCCTCATTTTACTGATGTTTTGACCCAACTCCCCAAACACAACAAACCCTCTGTAGTTAAATCTATGATTCCTTTATTAGGAACACCAGCAGCCTTCTCTCTCTCTCTCTCTCTCTCTCATTCTCTCTCTCTCTCTCTCTCTCTCTCTCTCTCTCTCTCTCTCTCAGCAGGCTAACAAGTCTGTCTAGCAGGGAGATGAATAGTTGTCTGCCACACCTATTCATCTCTGCCCCTTGCCTTTTATCCCCATAGCTAGGGTGGGGCTTCGCTAGCAGCGGTGATTCTTCTGTCCCAAGGATCAGCCCACAGATTTCCACTGCTCTCCTCTCCTCTGCCTTCTGCGCCTCCGTGCATCAGGCACTGGACCCAGCTGTTCCTCCTCCTCCTCATCAGCTACCTCTAGACCTGGGGAGGTGTTGACTCTCCACCTGAGGGCTGACGGATGGCCCAGGCTCCACTTCTGTCTCTCTCTCTTTGCCAGCTCCATTCCCTCTTCCCCCTCGGAGCTCTCAGGTTGCCTTGATGCTGACTCTGATTCCCACGCCTCCTCCTCCTCCTCCTCCTCCGATTCGGCTGCTGGAGGGGCTGACGGCTGACAGGCCACAACAACTGACTTAGGAAGAATGGAAAGTTGAGTCAGCTTTGAGCTGGTCAGGATTGAACTCCTGGTTGTGGGCAGAGTTTGCCTGCAATACTGCATTCTAACCACTGTGCCACCAGGGCTCCTATCTCACCTGATCTTGAAAACATTAAGTGGAATCAAACCTTGGGAGGATAGATAGGGGATGCTAAATCTTTAGCTATATTAGCAAATAAAACAAAATGAGAAAAAAGATAATGGTAAATCAATTAAATACTACCACTGAAGAAACTATATGGACATCTCCTGGTAAACACCAGGGGTGAGCTAGTTCCAAGAGTGTCTATTTTGCAATAAGTCAATCATGCTCCGCACTTAAGCATGTTTCTCTTCCTAGGTCACTGAATCTCCTTAGGTTACGGTAAAGGTAAAGGTTCCCCTCGCACATATGTGCTAGTCATTCCCAATCCTAGGAGTCAGTGCTCATCTCTGTTTCAAATCCAAAGAGCCAGCGCTGTCCGAAGACGTCTCCGTGGTCATGCTGGCCACATGACCACTGAGACGTCTTCGGACAGCGCTGGCTCTTTGGATTTGAAACCAGTGGTGGGTTTCAAATTTTTTTACTACCGGTTCTGTGGGTGTGGCTTGGTGGGTGTGGCATGGCTTGTGGGCGTGGCTTGGTGGGCGTGGCAGGGGAAAGATACTGCAAAATCTCCATTCCCACCCCATTCCAGGGGAAGGATACTGTAAAGACTCCATTCCCTCCCCAATCTAGAGGAAGGTTATTGCAAAATCCCCGTTTCCTCCCGAACAGCTGGGACTCGGGAGGCAGAGAATAGATGGGGGTGGGGCCAGTCAGAATTTTTACTGCTGGTTCTCCAAACTACTCAAAACTTCCGCTACCGGTTCTCCAGAACTGGTCAGAACCTGCTGAAACCCACCTCAGGACTAAACACCAAAGGCGCACGGAATGCTGTTACCTCCCCACCAAAGGTGGTCCCTATTTTTCTACTTGCATTTTCTATGTGTTTTCGAACGGCTAAGTTGGCAGACAAGTAACAGGAGCTCACCCCATTATGCGGCACTAGGGATTCGAACCGGCGAACTGCCGACCTTTCGATCAACAAGCTCAGTGTCTTAGCCACTGAGCCACCACGTCCCTTTAACCCATCTCCTTAGGTTATTCGCTATCAATTATCTTAATCCAGCTTGCAAGGTTCCTGTGCGGATAAAATGGAAGAAAGCCACGTTGAAGTATTTTGACAAAAAGCGGAATATAAGTTGGACAGATGGATGCCAAATTAAAAAAGCAGGAAAATAGCTGAGGCCCACTTAATGAAGGCCAGAAACAGTCAGGATCCAGGCGAGAAATTTGCAAAATGTATTCTAAAAGCTACAGAAATCGAATGTCTGAAATGAAAATGGCTTTGTCTACTTGAAGAGAATCACAATTCCTTGAACAGAAGCATGTATAGTGCCAAATCACTAAGTACTGGAGATGGGAGAAAGAAGCTTGATTCGGAAACAAGGTAAGTCCCTCAGTTTGCTCTGAGAATAAGAAACATATTTTACTTAAGGTTCAAAATCCGTCAATCCACTGCCAAGGCAAGGCAACAGAACAAGCCACTTTGAGCAAAGTTCTGTGCAAAGCAGCAATTTTAGAGCCAGGCACATCATTCTTGCTTCCTCTAGTTCAGGGGTGTCAAACACAAGGTCCATGGGCCACATCTAGCCCACGATGTGGTTGGATCTGGCCCACAGGGCCATCCTGGAAAATGTAAGGGGCCAGCCTGTGTCACTTTGTCCCGGTCTACCCAATGCAAAGAGGAAACATGACAGCAGTTTGGGGAGTGGCATCAGGCTGGCATCAGTTGGTCACACACGCCCACTTGGCCCCCTGAGGTCCATCGCAGCCCTGATGCGGCCCTCAATGAAATTGAGTTTGACACCCCTGCTCTAGTTAGTTAATCTGGCTACACAGATTTTTTTTTTTTTTAATTTGATTTATATGCCGTCCTTCTCCGGAGACTCAGGGAGGCTTACAATGCGTTAAGCAATAGCCTTCATACTTTTGTATATTTATACAAAGTCAGCTTATTGCCCCCACAACTGGGTCCTCAATTTACCTACCTTAGAAAGGATGGAAGGCTGAGTCAACCTTGAGCCTGGTAGGATTTGAACCTGCAGTAATTGCAGGCAGCTGTGTTAATAACAGGGCGCTTTAAACCACTGTACTACCAAAGCTCTTTTCATTTTTATTTTTTTATTTATTTTATTTAACTTATATGCCGCCCTATCTCCAATGGACTCAGGGCGGCTCACAACAATAAAATCCACAATAACCACAGTACAAAGTTAAAATACCTAATTAAACCAGTTAAAAGTTAAAAACCCATATAAAACCCCATCAGTCCAGGCCGGGGGATTTGAATAACCAAGTTTTTAATTCGCGGCGGAAAGTGCGAAGGTCAGGGGCCAGCCGGAGCCCCAAGGGGAGTTGATTCCAGAGGGTGGGCGTGCCCACAGAGAAGGCCCTACCCCTGGGGGCCGCCAGCCAACATTGTCTAGCCGACGGCACCCTGAGCAGGCCCTCCCTATGGGCGCGAACTGGGCGATGGGAAGTTATTGCTGGCTGCAGGTGGTCCACCAAATATCCTGGGCCTAAGCCATGTAGGGCTTTATAGGTCATCACCAGCACCTTGAATCACACCTTGATAGCTTGCAGTACTCTTGTTGACTCTACTAATACACAGACCTCTTAACAATAACCACACCAGTCTGAGTAGTAGTTCTGATGTTTTTTCAGGGGGGACCTGGAAAATGTTTAATGTTTTTAACATTTTATATTGTTCTATATTATTGTTTTATGACATTGTAAGCTGCCCAGTGGGACACGGTGGCTCAGCGGCTAAGACACTGAGTTTGTCAATCGAAAAGTCAGTAGTTTGGTGGTTCGAATCCCTAGTGCCATGTAACGGGGTGAGCTCCCGTTACTTGTCCCAGCTTCTGCCAACCTAGCAGTTCGAAAACATGTAAAAATGCAAGTAGAAAAATAGGGACCACCTTTGGTGGGAAGGAAACAGCATTCCGTGCGCCTTTGGCATTTAGTCATGCCAGCCACATGACCACGGAGACGTCTTTGGACAGCGCTGGTTCTTTGGCTTTGAAACGGAGATCAACACCGCCCCCTAGAGTCAGGAACGACTAGCACATACCTTTAAGCTGCCCAGAATTGCCGCAACATGAAACAGGCAGCAAATGAATTTAATATTTTTCTTTTTTGAATTTTGAAATAAATTTTCAAAGAATGGAAATCATAGTCCCACCCATCTGAAGGACACCTGGAAGAAAAGAACAGGTACATGGACTTCTAGCATTCTAAATGGCAAGCTATTCCACTGAGAGCAATTAACCAGTGGAGCAGCTTGCCTTCAGAAGCTGTGAGTGCTCCATCACTGGAGGCTTTCAAAAAGAGACTGGACAGCCATTTGTCTGAAATGGTACAGGGTCTCCTGCTCGAGCAGGGGGCTTGGACTAGAAGACCTCCAAGGTCCCTTGCAATTCTATTATTTTATGTGTCTTCCTGCTCTGATCTAGACCTCCTGACATTCAATTTATTCTGCAACCCAAGCTGCCTTCCATTGAGGATCTGTATACTGCACAAGTCAAAAAGAGGGCTGTGAAAATATCTACAGACCCCTCACATCCTGGACATAAACTGTTTCAACTCCTACCCTCAAAACGACGCTATAGGGCACTGCACACCAGAACAACTAGACACAAGGACAGTTTTTTCCCCGCATGCCATCACTCTGCTAAACAACTAATTCCCTCAACACTGTCAAACTATTCACTAAGTCTGCACTACTATTAATCTTCTCATCGTTCCCACCACCCATCTCCTCCCACTTATGACTGTGTGACTATAACTTTGTTGCTTGTATCCTTACGATTTATATTGATATTGTTTCCTGATTGCTTATTTGTACCCTATGACTATCATTAAGTGTTGTACCTTATGATTCTTGATGAACGTATCTTTTCTTTTATGTACACCGAGAGCATATGCACCAAGACAAATTCCTTGTGTGTCCAATCACATTTGGCCAATAAAAAATTCTATTCTATTCTATTCTATTCTATTCTATTCTAGTCTAGTCTAGTCTAGTCTAGTCTAGTCTAGTCTAGTCTAGTCTAGTCTAGTCTAGTCTAGTCTAGTCTAGTCTATGAATTCACCAGTTGGGAGAAAATCCTGATGCTTCAGGTGTCGTAAATTCAGCTCGGACCATAAACCGTCCAAAGAGGAGAATTGAGCTTCTGTTTTCATAAGCAGAACAGAAGACTGGTTTATGCTTTCTTCTCATCGTAGGCCCTCCTGGGTCTGATTTGTATATACAAAGCAGTGGGGTAGGCAGGAATAGGGAGAAAAAGCTTCTGGCATTTTTTTTTATTTTTGACATTTTAACCAGCAGTGGCTTGGCTGTAATCTCAAAGCCATCCTGGCAGATGCACAAGATGGAGTTTCCAAGACCTACCACAGCCGTTGCCTATACAAGTGGACTAATAGAGCAGACACTGCTGGGACCACAGCAAGGAGGCCAGGGGAAAAATAAAATCCCATGGAGATGGATTCAGCCAGGGCTATAAAGAATCCGCTTTTCTTAGCAGGTGCTTTCAGTTCCAACATCTGCTGGCCATCTAAATCAAAGCAGCTGTGATAATCGGTTACGCAAATGAATGACGTGGATGTATAAATACACGGTTACAGGGGTGTTTTTTTTTTTACCCCTCTCTCCCTCTGCCTCTTACTATTCTTGGCCGGAGAGCACAGCTGACAATTCAATTAAAAATAATAATAAAATCTGAAGAACTTTAGAACATTGGGCACGGAAGGGAGGGCGAACTCCAACCATCGAGGGGGTTTTTTTTTCCCCTGGATTTGTTACATTTACATCATTCCAGGCATTATTTTCTTGAGAGCTTATTTTCGGGGGTGGGGGGAGTGTTCTAAACTTTGCTTGGCAGGGAAGTGATAAAACTAAGGAAATCATATACTAATTAACTTTGATTTTAGTTAATTGCCTTGGGAGATTATCCAAATCAACCTCACCTCTCTATTTGGATCGAATGGCATCCATCATAAGAACTACAACTTCCTCTGACCGTATCTCACGAGGATACGGCTATAGCGGTGACGGGGGTGTCATATAAAACCAACTGCCCTAGGTGCAAAAGGCTCCTGTCCAGTGGTGAAATTCAATTTTTTTTAATATCGGTTCTGTGGGCATGGCTTGGTGGGCATGGTGTGGCTTGGTGGGTGTGGCAGGGGAAGGATACTGCAAAATCCCCATTCCCACCCCACTCTGGGGCCAGCCAGAGGTGGTATTTGCCGGTTCTCCGAACTGCTTAAAATTTCCACTACCGGTTGTCCAGAACCTGTCAGAACCTGCTGAATAGCTCCCGGCTCCTGTCCTTAGATATCATCTTCTATAAAGAGGACCTTATATATCAGAATTGAGAAACGCCTTCAGGATACTCCATAGAAAGCTGATGCCCTTCCAAATAAACCAAATAGCAATAAGGATGGGATGGGGTGGGATTGGTAGCGGGGAGGGGAAGAGAGGTGCGGAGGTGGATAGGAAGGGAGGGAGAAAGGAAAGGGAGGGGAGGAGGGAGATGAGAGGAGGTGGACAGGGAGGGAAGAAGGAGAAAAGAAGGAGAGGAGAGGAGGGAGAGGAGAGGTGGCGGACAGGGAGGGAGGGAGAAAGGAAGGAGAGGAGAGGAGAGGAGAGAAGGTAGAGAGGGAGGGAGGAAGAAAGGAAGGAGAGGAAAGGAGGGAGAGGAGGGGAGGGGAGGAGAACAGGGAGGGAGGCAGAAAGGAAGGGGAGGGGAGGGGAGGAGAGGAGGCAGACAGGGAAGGAGGGAGAAAGGAAGGAAGGAGAGGAGAGAAGGTAGAGAGGGAGGGAGGAAGAAAGGAAGGAGAGGAAAGGAGGGAGAGGAGGGGAGGGGAGGAGAACAGTGAGGGAGGGAGAAAGGAAGGGGAGGGGAGGAGAGGAGAGGAGGCAGACAGGGAGGGAGGGAGAAAGGAAGGAAGGAGAGGAGAGAAGGTAGAGAGGGAGGGAGGAAGAAAGGAAGGAGAGGATCTTTATTGATTTAGTCATTTGACTATATCAAAAATATAAAAATTATAGAAATATACAGGCAGATCCAAGGAAAACAATAGGATGTGTTCATAGTTGGCACCCTCCAATTAACATATATTCCTATGACATATCAGTAGTAGAGAACACAATTTAGCCCTCCATTCAGGAAGTCTAGATGGGTAGTAAGTGGAGGCTTTAAAGAGAGAAATATCTATGGAGATTCTCAGTCATCCAGGTCATGGTTGTCCCAAAGGTGCTTTTTCAAGAGGCAATTTGAGTCTTTCTTTCTTTTTTTTTTTTTACACTTCCTTGCAGATCTCCCTTTCCCCAGTCCTTGCAAACAGGTAAAACCAACACTGTCATGCCAAAAAGCACCTATAGAACAAAGAGGCTGGGGAGTCCAACTCCAAAATTCCCAGTGAGTGAATTGCAGCCCCAACAGTTTGAAGGCAGTGAATGGAGCATTTACAGTATTGTTCAACCAAGTTGGAAGTCTTTCCTGACAGTGTAATAGCCAATAACCCCAGAAATCACACTGGAAATCACAATGGTCACACACTATAAAAAAGATGTTGAGACTCTAGAAAAAGTGCAGAGGAGAGCAACCAGGATGATTAGGGGACTGGAGACTAAAACATAGAATGAATGGTTGCAGGAACTGGGCATGGCTAGTCTAGTGAAGAGAAGGACCAGGGGAGACATGATAGCAGTCTTCCAATATTTAAGGGGCTGCCACAGAGAGGAGGAGGGGGTCAAGCTATTTTCCAAAGACCCCGAAGATCAGATAATAATGGATGGAAACTGATCAAGGAAAAGATTCAACCTGGAAATAAGGAGAAATTTTCTGACAGTGAGAACAATCAACCAATGAAATAGAAGTTGCCTTCAGAAGTTGTGGAAGCTTCATCACTGGAGGCTTTCAAGAAGAGATTGGACTGCCATTTGTCCGAAATGGTGTAGGGTCTCCTGCTTGGGCGAGGGGTTGGACTAGATGACCTACAAGGTTCCTTCCAACTCTGTTAATCTGTAAATAGTTTAGCAAGCACAAGAAAAGAAGCAGGTAGGAAAGACTGTACCTGTTTCCAATTGTCCCAAGAAATGTTCAGCCAAAGGAACCTCGAGCCAGGGACAAATACGCTAATACATTCATGCTTTATTGTGACTCTTAATTCTATACTGCAAAGCCTTCTCACATAATGATTTCTGCAAAAATATTTCTGAGTCACGGTCAACTCAGCAGATGAACATTAAATAGTCTTTCTCTTTTGACGTGGTTCACACTGACTCACTTCCCATGTTCCTTGGCACCAGCCTTGGCATGGATGCTAAAGTTGGGCTCCTTTTGAGCATGCTAGCGGATAGATTGCATTGTCTTATTTTACACTGGATGTGTTTTTTGCTTGAGCCCCCTTAGCTGAAATCCACAATAAATTGCTCATTTAGGCCTTTAGAGCCCAGCCAATGAGCTCCTCCAAGTTCATATGATTCCAGATGTTTGCTCTTAAGCTATTACGTCCTACAGAGAGACTGTTTAGCTGCTGAACACCAGGCCTTTGTGTCAGGCACAGTTGTAGCATTGCCAGAAAAGACAAAGCCAGTGTCTTTCCTTAAGCTACAAATATGTAAGCCTGCTCTCACTGATCCCAGTAGCAAAAATTCCAAGCGAGGGAATCAACAAATATCAAACTCAAATAAAGAACTCAAGAATGGTGATCCTCCCATTTGATATTACTTCGATGTTACAAAATAATATGCTTGATGTGAAGTTTTTATAAAGAGGCAAACAATTACCTGGAATCAGGGGTGAAATCCAGCAGGTTCTGACAGGTTCTGGAGAACCGGTAGTGGAAATATTGAGCAGTTCGGAGAACCGGTAGCGGAAATTTTGAGTAGTTCAGACAACCGGCAAATATCACTTCTGGTTGGCCCCAGAGTGGGGAGGGAATGGAGATTTTGCAGTAACCTTCCCCTGCCACGCGCACCAAGCCACACAATGCCCACCAAGCCACGCCCACAGAACCGGTAGTAAAAAAATTTGGATTTCACCACTGCCTGGAATGAATACCATGGTTTGAGAAAGTGGACTCAAATCCCTTAAAAATCTCTCTCTCTCTCTCTCTCTCTCTCTCTCTCTCTCTCTCTCTCTCAGCACTGATTTCCTTTTGAAGGTGTAATTAATGCAGAAAGTTTTGGATAATATGGCAAGATCTATGCATAAATTCATTGGATTTTTGCAGGCCATTTCAAGTTCCTGTTTCTTACTGTTTAAGAGTGAAGGGCATTAAGTGTTGCTGAAGAGACAGAGCCTAGATGCGGTAGTTAGAATGCCGTATACAGGCTAACTCTGCCCACAGCCTGGAGTTCAATCCTGACAGGTCTCTAAATTGACTTAATCTTTCATTCTTCCAAGATCGATAAAATGAGAACCCAGACTGTCCTTGTCAGGGCAGAAAGGTAAGGTGAGATGCGAGCAAGGGTGAATGCAGCCTGGATGCGTTGGCGAGAACTCACCAGTGTGTTATGTGACAGATAAATGCTGACCCGTTTTAAATCTAAGATTTACAAGACAACCATCCACCCTGTTGCACTGTCTGGCAATGAATGCTGGGCAGCAACAACAGGGACCAAAAGTTCTTTCCATGCCATGGAAATGCGAATGCTCCGTTGGATATCGGGCATCTCCCTTTTCAACACCATTTTGGTGTGGCAGCAATTATAGAGAAGATGAGAGAAGGCTAACTCCGCTGGTATGTACATGTCCAGAAAACAGCAGCTTCCACTGTGGCCAAGACTGCCTACCAACTAGAAGTCAATGGCCGGTGACCTCGCGGGTGTCCAAAACAGAGATGGCAAGACACAGTCAACAAAGTTATGCAAGCCGTGGGCCTGCACCCTGGAGACGTAGCTGACCGTGCAAAGGGGGTTCAAGGATCCGAAAAGCAGACCCTGCAGTTGTGGGAATACAATAGGAGGAGGAGGAGGAGGAGGAGGAGGAGAGGAGGAAGAGAAGGAGGAGAAGAGGAGGAGGAGGAGAAGAAGAAGAGGAGGAGGAGGAGGAGGAGGAGGAGGAGGGGAGAAAGAGAAGGCGAAGAGGAGGAGGAGGAGGAGAAGAAGAGGAGGAGGAGAGGAGGAGGAGGAGGAGGAGAAGAGAAGGAGGAGGAAGAGGAGGAGGAGGAGGAGAGGAGGAAGAGGAGGAGGAGAAAAAGAAGAAGAGGAGGAGGAGGAGAGGAGGAGGAAAGGAGGAGGAGGAAGGTAAGATTTTGTGGGACCCACTGATTAGGGATGTACATCTGGTGGGCCTTCTCAGTAGTGGCCCCTTTTCCATGGAACATCATTCCCCTTGAAGTAAAGTTCATCCCCACCCTGTTACCTTTCCAAAAGACCCTAAAAACGTGACTTTGTTTTTCGGCCTGGGGACCATGAATGGAGATAGTACCTATCAAGTGACTGGTGTCATTGTGCTCTTGCTGCCATGTGAGGGAGGGAAGCCATTTTTTTTAAACGGGTGGATTTTTAAATATTGCAAGCTGCCCATAGCCACTAACGTGTGAGTCGGGCAGCCATATAAATTTGTTTCCTAAATAATGAAGAAATAAATACTTGATCGGCCAACGTCTCTTGATTCCTGAGATATTCCTTGAATTTACAAAGACTTGGGGGGAGGGGAGGTGGCTTCTTCACTCTCCTTGGGCTGGGAGAAACTCAACCCGATTTCTTAGCTTTGAACCTCTTTCTTCTTCTATTTTTCCCGCCCCTCTTTCTGAGGGCTCGCAAGGGACTGTGTCTGCTAATTTGCAGCCCTTCTTTGAAGTGCCCTTGATTATTCCAAACTTGTGAAGTTTTTTAACCTGAAATGGAATCCTCAGGGTGACTCAAGGCTGTACTACAAATAAACTTGCTCGGGTGAACCTGTGAGCTTCATTTCCATGGAGTAACATCAACCTATCTCTGAGAAAAGACTCCCGGCAGCATTGAGCATTGGGAAGGAAAATAAAATCCCCAGCAGGTAACCCTAGCAAAGAAAAACAGTAAGAGCTCTCTCAACCTACCCGTTTCTTTCTCTCTCTCTCTCTCTCTCTCTCTCTTTTTTTTTTTCTGAAATGCTTGGGAGTACTGCATCGTCTGAAGTCTCCCCCTCCTCTTTTCTGAAATCGGTAGTGTCCAAAGTGTTACTCACATTGTTTACAGAGCTTTGATGTTTTCTTCCAAAGAGTTTTAGTTCAGCTTTTAGGAATGCGAAGGTCAGATCATTTTCCTGCACAGATGAAACCAAGACTGTGAATTTAATACCACTGTTTATTCAAAAACAAGGAAGTCCACTTTGCCCCTCTCCAAGGTTAGGACAAAGCACAAAAGAAGCCAAATTTGGTCTGGTGATGACTGGAGGATTTTTTTAAAAAATCACGTTTATGATAATATTTTCATGCATCGCTGGAGAATCTGTTTGCTCCCTAGGTGACGTGTGTGGTTTCGACCAATTTAATTTTATTTTTAATATATTTTTATTATTTACATATAAATATATTTCACTTGCCATAAAAACCAAAGTAAAGACAAATAACATATATACTACTTAAACAGTGCTAGTGTTGTACAATTACAATACATTAGAGAGGGTCCGGAGATATTTTACTAGAAGAATACTCAAATCTTCTGCTTGAAATAAAATTACTTATACCACCAGGCTTGAAATTTTAGGTCTGGATAGTCTCGAACTATGCCGTCTACATTCTGACCTATGCTTAGTTCATAAGATTATTTACCAAAAAGTCCTACCTGTAAATAAGTACTTTAATTTCAACCGTAATAACACAAACAGTGGTGGGTTCCTCCCGGTTCGGTCCGGTTCGGCCGAGCCGGTAGCGGTGATGATATGATGTCACTGAACTGGTTCCCCCCCCGCCCTCCCCCCCCACCCACGTTATTCTTACCTTTTATTTGGTCCCACCCCCAATCTATTGCTGCCTCCTGAGTCCCAGCTGATGACTAGAGGGAAAAAAACTGTTTAAAGTGCGAGGACCTTCCAGAAATGACTGACCAGCTAGCCACGCCCACCTAGTCACATGACCTCTAAGCCACACCCACAAAATAAGCCACGCCCACAGACAGGCAGTTCTGGAAGTTGTGTTTATGGAGTTTCTCTAAAAAGAAGAGGTTAAAAAGAAGGAATTAAACGATTTGCTGATTGAATAGTGGTTTTAGAAATTAATGAACTACCTTCTGTTGATGGCTCGCTCATCCATCCAATGGAATTAAAATCAACATTTATACCATTACAAGCATAACAGAGAGTTCAAAGAAAGCTGTATTTTGAATCCAAGTTACTTCTGCTGCTTAGATTACAGATGATAAGGCATCTTCCTACATTTGGTGTAAATGGAATTACAAGCTTTCTTTCCTGAACAATTTTGTGCTTTAATATTCAAGGACTAAGGGTGTCTTCACAGACCTTAAATAAATTGGGATTTTACCATAATCATTTATAACTAGTGCAAATATATAATTATATACCAATCTTATATCAGCAAAATACTATGTATCATAATCAAGTTTTCTATAACTGATCAAGTGATTTAGAATTAATGTCTGCTTCCTATGTAATCAATTTTGGCCTGTCACATCCATTCCTTGAGAGCTTCTCTTTCTCAGTCTCCTTCTCTTTCCCACTTTCCTTCTTCTCCTCCTTCCAGTGGTGGGTTTCTACCGGTTTGGCCCGGTTCGGGCGAGCCAGTAGTGACGATGGTGAACTGAGAGTGAACTGGTTCTCTCTGACAGTTAGGTTGGCCCTCCTGCCCGCCCCTGCATTATACATACCTTGTATTTGGTCATTTTTACCTCAGCTGAAAGGCATGGCAGAGCGGATTGCCACGTCTCAGCTGTTCCGTAATACCCTGCGTTAGCAGGGAGCGCAAGTTTAGCGTGCAAAGCGTGTGCATGAAGCGAACCAGTGGCAACACCGGTTGAAACCCACCACTGCCTCCTTCTCCTTCTCAAGAAGATCAAGTCTGTTGCCCTTCTGGAAAATCCCGGCTGTTTTTACCAAAGAGTGTTGCCATTTTTACCTAGCAATGCCACATTTGCTTAGTAGAATCCTCTTAATTTCATTTAGTAAGAATGTACTTACCAGAGGTAGAATTTACATAATTTACCTACCGGTTCACCCAGCACCAAAAATGTGAGCACGCGCATGTGCCCAGCCTTCCGCACATGCGCTTTGTTCTCGCATGTGATCTGTCCCCGTCCACACACACACACAAACACAGCCAGCCGAGGGTTAAGGAAACACTTTGGCACACACCCAGGTCTTTATCTCCAACTTGGCAGCGATTTACACACCGTCTGCCAAGTGCATTTATTTCCACAAAACAGAATGATAAAATACTTAGCGTACAAAAGTCCAATCAGAATAATATTCCTCTCAGCAGTTTCCGGACGAGGCTTTAGTAACTATCCAAGGTTTACTTTTGTTCGTCACAAGGATCACTGGCCACCACCCTCTATTATATAGTCTCTGGGGTGTGGTCCAGTGACTCAGTTCTAATCCCTAGCACACCTCCTGAGCTGCTGCAATCGTTTATCATGCCTTCGGAGGCGTGCATCCAGGAATGATGTTCTCCCTCGCTCTCATCCGAGCCACCTGTCTCCCTGCTAATCTCCTCTCCCTCGGCCGGCACCTGAGACAGTGCCAGAGGGGAGGGGCCTGGAGAGGGAGGCCTGGCTGACTCCTCTTCCTCATGCTCGGAGCTTTCTTCCTCCGATGGGACAGGCTCAGAGGGTGGGGCCACAACAGCATGCGCCTGGCCTCAAAAACATGCCTAAATAGGAAAGCATAGAGCCGGGGTAGGTGGGTGAATTCACCCGCCCGAACGGGTCTGAACCAGCTGAATACCACCTCTGGTACTTACCTATTCCTGTTTACAGATAACAGGGATTTTCACAAGAAGCAAATGCTTACCAAATGGAGGTGTGAGCAATAGTCTTGAATAATAGGATGTCTAGACCCCTGGACTAGAAGACCTCCAAGCAGTGGTAGGTTGCCCCCGGTTCACACCAGTTCTATAGAACCGGTAGTAAAACTATCGGGAGGCTCCACCCACTGACCCCGATGTTATCAAAACACTTCTGCGCATGCGCACGAGCGAAGCAAGCCCTGTTGCGAACTGGTAGTAAAGGTAAGTAGAACCCACCCCTGCCTCCAAGGTTCCTTTTAACTCTGTTGTTCTGTTCTGTTCTGTTCTGTTCTGTTCTGTTCTGTTCTGTATTGCAGTGGTCCCCAAACTTTTTGGCTTGGTGCACTGGTGGTGGCAGGGTTGGCAGGGAAGAATGGACAGTTTCACATGAGCGCACCAAACACAGCTTGGCACACCACTCGCCCACCACTTCCACAGGCCGATTTCAAAGAGCCTTGGTAGTACAGTGGTCTAAAGCACCCTGTTATTAATACCAGCTGCCTGCAATTACTGCAGGTTCGAATCTCGCCAGGCTCAAGGTTGACTCAGCCTTCCATCCTTTCTAAGGTAGGTAAATTGAGGACCCAGTTTGTGGGGGCAATAAGCTGACTTTGTATAAATATACAAAAGGATGAAGGCTATTGCTTAGCACATTGTAAGCCGCCCTGAGTCTCCGGAGAAGGGCGGCATATAAATCAATTTTTTTTAAAAAAACAAACAACAGGCTGCGGTCCGGCACTGGGCCACAGACCGAGGGATTGGGGATCCCTGCTGTATTGCACAATCCCACTACACAATGATTCAGGCTCTCCTGTGCAAAATTCAGTTGAAATGTCGTATTTCTCTGGAAAGCATCGCTTCGCGCTGGTGTGTTTACCTCACAGTTTAAACAAGGATTCCAAGTTTAGGTGATGTGAACGAATCTCCCAGATTCCCTGGGAGGATCATAATATAATAAAGCCTTTAGAAGCTGTCCTGACACTGTCGTCCTAAATCCCATATGGAACATGAATTGCCAGGTTTATGAATGTACAACATAAAATCAATTACAATATGTCACAAGCAGTTAACTTGTATTTTGTTTCCACCCAGAGAAAGCGTTACTAAATCTTTGGGAAAAAATGGGCTTTTCCAGCTTGGTGGTAGCCAAATGTGAGTCTAATGGATATTGCTTTTTTAGATTCTAAAATCAGTTTTATCTCTTGTTCTTTGATAGTACAATGTGGGCCATTATTAATCTGGCATGATTTCTCCCCCCACCCCACTTCTTTCATATCTTTTCTCCCATCAGAAGTCACCACATCATCAGTTTTACCCTATTGCAACCAAAATCCTCAGTTTATTAAGAAATGTCACATAAAAAGACAGGGTTTTTTTTGGTTTTTTCCTTTCTTTTAAAGCAGTACGTTTACCATCTTTGCAATGGCTGACTGCCAAAGATTTTCAAAAGAGGTTTGTATGTGAATTTTTCATAGTAATATTTACTAAAACTCGAGACCTACATGCTTAAAGGAAAAGGAAAAAAATCTTGTGGGTTAAATGAGATTAGAATTAAAGGTAGTAATCAGCAGGTTCTGACCAGTTCTGGAGAACCGGTAGCAGAAATTTTGAGTATTTTGAGTAGTTCAGAGAACTGGTAAATACCACCTCAGACTGGCCCCACCCCCATCTATTCTCTGTCTCCCGAGTCCCAGCTAATCAGGAGAAAAAGGGGATTTTGCAGTAACCTTCCCCTGGAATGGGGTGGGAATGGAGATTTTACAGTATCCTTCCCCTATCATGCCCACCAAGCCACACCCACAGAACCGGTAGTAAAAAAAATTGAAACCCACCACTGATTAGAAGACAGCTGCCAGCATGGCTAAACTTTCTGGGTCATTTTTTTTTTCTTTGAAAATATTTCTCCAGTACAAAAAAAAAGGGACCGAGAAAATTTTAGCTTAGGTCACCATTCTCAACGGGCATTGTGAGTTTCTCTTTCAACCTTGGAAATTTCGGCAACTTGCCAGTAATGGAGATGTATTAACACTGAATGCAACTTAATGAAATAGGTGTCACGTTCGCAATTTACCGAAGCTCTTTCTAAAGCATTAAATTCAATTAGACCCCTTAAGAGCTATTTGAGGTTGAAGTTAGTTTGGCTCTGAGGGGCCAAGGGGTTGAGCAAAAAAAGTCTGGAGGAGGTGGAAGAAGAGGGGTTATTTTTAGGATCAAAACGATATATAAATGGTTAACATATCTAAATGCATCCATTAGTGTGTATGAACGCAATAAATGTGCCAAAGGAGCAATAACATGATTGAGAAAAGTCACTCTGCCGGTATGGTCATTAAGGCTGAAAGGATCCCATTTATGGCCGCAAGAAAAATAATGTTATAAAATAACCTTTTCCCCACCATGAGTTTTTGACTGCTTACTGAGAATGCAACTCCCTCATCTGTCTGTAAGGAGGAAGCATTGCTTAAAATGGCACCAGTGGTGGGTTGCCCCCCCGGTTCGCACTGGTTTTATAGAACCGGTAGTAAAACCGGCGGGAGGCTCCACCCACCGACTCTGACATCATCAAAATGCTTCTGCACATGCTCAGAAGAGCGTGTGTGCGCGCTCGCTTCACTCGCGTGCACAGGCAGCCCTGTTGCAAACCGATAGTAAAGGTAAGTAGAACCCACCCCTGAATGGCAGGCCTTAAAAGATGAAGGAAGGTGTTATGAAGATACTGTGCAGATTTTTTAGAGAAATAAATGGTAACCGTTTCAGCTTACTAGGCTTCAAAAGATACACGATTTGGTCTAGAGATTAAGGCACTAGGCCAGTGGTGGGATTCAAATAATTTAACAACCGGTTCTCTGCCCTAATGATTTCTTCCAACAACCAATTTGCCAAACTGCTCAGAAAGATAACAACCGGTTCTCCTGAAGTGGTGCGAACTGGCTGAATCCCACCACTGCACCAGGCTAGAAACCAGGAGATGGTGAGTTCTAGCCCCATTAGAGGCATGAAAGCTGGATGAGTGGGTAAGTTTGGGCCAATCACTAGGAGACAGTGAGTTCTAGCCTCGTTTTAGGCATGAAAGCTGGCCGGATAACTTTGGGCCAATCACTAGGAGACGGTGAGTTCTAGCCCCACCTTAGGCATCAAAGCTGGCTGGGTGACCTTGGGCCAATCACTAGGAGATGGTGAGTTCTAGCCTCGCCTTAGGCATGGAAGCTGGCTGGGTGATTTTGGGCCAATCACCAGGAGACTTGTGAGTTCTAGTCCCTCCTTAGACATGAAAGCCAGCTGGGTGACTCAGCTGGGCCAATCGCTGTCTCTTAGCCCAACTCATCTCATAGGGTTGTTGTTGCTGTGGGGAAAATAGGAACAGGAAGGTGCTCCTATTGGATGTTTGCCACCTTGAGTTATTTATAACATGATAAAGGTGGGAAAGAAAGAAAGAAAGAAAGAAAGAAAGAAAGAAAGAAAGAAAGAAAGAAAGAAAGAAAGAAAGAAAGAAAGAAAGAAAGAAAGAAAGAAAGAAAGAAAGAAAGATAAAAATAAATAAATGGATGGATGGATGGATGGATGGATGGATGGATGGATGGATGGATGGATGGATGATTGAATGAATGGCTTGATGGGTTATGATGTTTTACCTGTCATCATAGATCTGCTTTTCAGCCTTATTGAGGTGTGAATGTAAGCACCAACAGGCTGCCTAGACATATACAGAGATATCTTAGCCTCAAATCTGACCCCCCAAACGTTGTCCTTCTTGTCTAAATGAATGATCCAACCAGTCAGAATTCCTTTAGAAATTTGAAGACTTTTGTACCATGCTGGGTTTTTGTTTTTTGTTTTTTTTTTTTTGGTTTTTTTAGGAGAATAGCAATAGCAATAGCACTTAGACTTATATACCACTTTACAGTGTTTTACAGCCCTCTCTAAGCAGTTTATAGAGTCAGCATATTGCCCCCCAACAATCTGGGTCCTCATTTGACCCACCTCAGAAGGATGGAAGGCTGAGTCAACCTTGAGCCTGGTGAGATTCGAACTGCCAAATTGCAGGCAGCCAGCAGTCTGCAGAAGTAGCCTGCAGTACCGCACTCTAACCACTGCGCCACGGCGGTTCTTGTCACATTCACCTAAATTCCCCTTCTCAACAATTCTCAGTAATGGGCCATCAGAGTCCTTCATTCAAAAATGTTCTGCCACCGCTCAGAATGACCTACATAGGTTTTTCGGAGGGTCTCCCAACCAGATGTGGCCATGCTTAGATGAATTTCATTTCAGAAATGTAACATCTGGTAGCTTCAGTCTAGTGGTGAAATCCGAATGTTTTTACTCCCGGTTCTGTGGGCGTGGCTTGGTGGGCATGGTGTGGCTTGGTGGGTGTGGCTTGGTTGTCATGGCAGGGGAAGGATACTGCAAAATCTCCATTCCCACCCCACTCCAGGGAGAAGGATACTGCAAAATCTTCATTTCCACCCCACTCCTACGGGAAGGATATTGCAAAATCTCCATTTCCACCCCACTCTGGGGCCAGCCAGAGGTGGTATTTGCCTGTTCTCCGAACTACTCAAAATTTCCGCTACCGGTTCTCCAAACTACTCAAAATTTCCACTATCGATTCTTCGAACTGCTCAAAATTTTTGCTACCAGTTCTCCAGAACCTGTCAGAACCTGCTGGATTCCACCCTGCTTCAGTCCATCAGATATGAATGTCAGTCAACAACCAGTTCTGATCTGTCCATCAGGAACATGGTACCCTAATGGAATATGCAGGAATTCTCTAATAGGATGAGGATCCCCCTAAGGAAGACTCTGTATAACACGGCATGTACAAGGACCGTATCCTTATTGTGAACGGCATGAACACAACTTGCCTGCACAAACCTCCATGGCCGTGTCTGAATTTGGGATGTGGGCCAGGGTCTGCAATATAATACAGTTTAATTGCCAGTGTTAACAATGCACTTGGCACGGAGTGCAACCTAAAATGATTTTGCACCGCTTTATTTTCTAATCTATACCCTTCTCCTTTCGCCTACACAGGATTAGCGGCACAGCTGATTGGAACAATCAGACAAGAACAAATCTGGCCCTTCCTCATTTAGGCTGATGGTTACAAATTCAGGCTGACCTTCACGCTAGGTTAAATGTCTCTCTTAACAGATCAACATGCCCCGGGGGGGGGGGGGAAGGAAGGGGGAAGCGCAGGTATCGTGAACCGCCTCCAGAAATTGCAACCGCCATGCGGAACCAACCCCGCAAGATCAGAGAGTAAGTGTATCAAACAACCTGTAATTAAGTCATGTCATGTAAGCCCAGTTCCACTTGGAACATGGGGGCTCCGAGGAGGGAGGGAGGGGTGGATGGATGCCTACAGTAATTGCATTTAGTTCATCTCCCGATCATAACCGCTAATTCAATTGTGCGCCCGTCCTGCCAGCTCGTTGCCATTAAGCACACATTTAATTACTTCATGAAGGATTAATATGCAGCGCACAAAAGAAAGGACATTGCCCCGTTGCCAAAGCACACAGCTGCCTGGCCATTTAGCTCCGAGATAAAAGAAAGAATATCACCGGGCAGCAAATCCATGTTTCGAATCCATCATTATTAGATGAACATTTGAGACTTTTATTTTCGTGCTTGTTATTCCCGGCATATTTCTCTGGCCCAAGAAAGAGCCCTCGCCTGGGCGAGTGACATCCCTGCTATTGTTATCTCAATCATACCGCCAAGCAAGATGCTTCCCCTTCTCCCCCTCCCCTTCATTAGCCTCCCTCCATACTTGTAAGGGTGTTCTTATCTTGTCTGCAAGCAAGAGGCTGCAGCTACATTACAACATCCTGAGATAAGGAGCCTGTCCTGACATTATTCCAGTTCACCCAGCGAAGGTCTGACAAGCATAGCAAGCGTAAGCTTTTGAAAGAGGAAGGGGGGGGGCAGAGAGAGAGAGAGACAGAGAGAGAAGAGACAATAAAGCCAACCCCCCCTCCGCCCCCTACCCTTTCTATCATCCCAAGACAGCCCATCAATTCTCCAGTTTGTACACAATCATTATTGTAAAGGAAACAAAAGCCAGTGTCAATTGTGCAGTGTTAGAAAACAGTCCCTCAAATTAAAACCATGTACCTAACTGCATCTGATGGCAGAAGCTATTTAGTGGTGATATTTTACAAAAAGGCAATGAAAAGCAATAACAGCTTTATTTAATGTATCTGCTCGATCCAGCTGCCTTGCATGGGCCTTAATAGAAGCTGTCGATCAATGTCGGCGTCTTTGAAATAACGACGGCAGACTGCAATAAACAGGAAAGAAAAGAGAACTAAACCTACCGATCTGCCCCCTTTCTTACTTTCTTGGGCGACGAGATTGTCAGTTCTTTGTACGGCTTCTAACAGCAGTGGCTGATGGTTATCATGGCGGCCATGTGTGGAGTTACAAGTAGGTGTCATGGATCATCAACCTGGACTTCTAGGAGCACGACATGGTCCTAATCCTACAAATGAGACAGACTCCATTGCACGTGGCTGGCCAACAGTAAACAGATTCTGAGAACATGATCTGTGCAGACACAAATACTGTATTTGGGCAGGTAACAGGCTTGAGAAGAGTACTTTTCCTGGTCTCATCGGACCTCTAATTCGTGATATTTTTGATAACCATGGGTCATGATATTCTTTTGGACCACTTTCAGGAGTTTGAGATGGAGGCATTGTCTATTATGATTCTGCTCTTTCCCCAGTGGGAAATTCCAATCAGTTGGCAATGAGTGAGAAGAGGTTAGAGATTCTTCCAGTAGGAAGTCGGATATAGGCAGAGATTCACAATTCATTGACAGTGATATGGATGCAATAGTTAGAATAATAGAATAACAGAGTTGGAAGGGACCTTGGAGGTTTTCTAATCCAACCTCCTGCTAGGCAGGAAACACTATACCATTTCAGACAAATGGTTGTCCGATCAGTTGGCAATGAGTGAGAAGAGATTAGAGATTCTTCCTTTTGTAGAAGGCCAAGGATTGAAGTCTTCCCTCCACTACTATTTAACATCTGCAGAAAGCAGCTGGAGAAGTCCTCCATGCATTTGGGCTATGGTGTCTTCAATACAGTATGCTGATAATACCGAATTGTACATTGACAACTCCATACTGTGCAGGAGATACAATAGACTAGAATAACGGAGTTGGAAGGGACATTGGAGGTCTTCTAGTCCAACCCCCTGCTCAGGCAGGAAACCTTACACCACTTCAGACAAATGGTTGTCCAATCTCTTCTTTAAAATTTCCAGTGTTGTAACATTCACAACTTCTGGAGGCAAGTTGTTCCACTGATTAATTGTTCTGACAGGAAATTTCTCCTTAGTTCAAAGTTGCTTCTCCCCTTGATTGGTTTCCACCCGAGCTTTTGGTCCTGCCCTCAGGTGCTTTGAAGAATAGCTTGACTCCCTCTTCTTTGTGGCAGCCCCCAAGATATTGGAACACTGCTATCATGTCTCCCCTAGTCCTTCTTTTCATTAAACTAGACATACCCAGTTCCTGCAACCATTCTTCATATGTTTTAGCCTCCGGTCCCCTAATCCTCTTTGTTGCACTTCTCGGCACTAAAGATGCTTTTAGTGACTTGACCCAGTGTCTAGAATGGAGGTGTCCAACTTTAAGGTCTGTAGACATGAACTCCCAGAATTCTTCAGCTAGCCACCTTGAGTCTAAAGGCTGTGAGAGTTTGGATGAGATGAAACAAGCTGAAGCTGAACCCAAGTCCATAAGAAGTTGCTGATTGTCCATTGTGTTTTCTCACACCTAATGTTTCTTGAAATGGTACCCTGAAGCAGCAACAGTCTACAAATTTCATTCATTTATTCAGTGAAGTTGCCACCAAATTCCAACAAATTTGATGTCCTCCTGGATTCACACCTTCTACTTGAAGTACAGGCAGAGGTCAAGAACTCAGTGGATTTTGAGTAATGCTCCCATCGCTACTTGCCTGGACTACTACAAGGTACTCTCCTTTTAAAAGCCACCTAGAAGCTTCAGTTAGACCATGTCAGAGGATGGAAGAGACAAACTTTTCTAAATTACAGTGATGTTTGTTATAGGACTTTTAAGGAAATAGTCAATGCCGTCCAAAGTTACAATGGCACTGAAAAAAGTGACTCATGATCATTTTTCACACAACTGTTGCAGTTGCAAAATTCAGATGCTTGGCAACTGGTGCATATTGATGACAATTACAGGGTCCTGGGTCATTGGATCATATTTTGTGACCTTCTGTCAAACAAGGTCAATGGGGAAGCCTTTGATTCAGGTAACAACCATGTTACTAACTTAACAACCACAGTGATTCTCTTAACAACTGTGGCAACAAAGGTCATAAAATGGGGCAAAAGTCACTTAACAGCTCTCTCACTTAACAACTATCTTGCTTAGCAATGGAAATTTCGGGCTCAGTTGCAGTTGTAAATCAAGGACTACCTTTATTTGTAGCTAAGGGCTGAAATGAGGGGGTCCTTGGTGCTCTCTGAGCTTGGTTGTTTCCTTGCAGACGTTTCATTCCCCAACTAGGTAACATCATCAGTGATAGTATCACCCAGTGGTATCTAGTTTGGGTAATGAAACATATGCAAGAAAACAACCAAGCTCAGGGAGCATCAAGGACCCCTCGCACCAGTGGTGAAATCCAATTTTTTTTACTACCGGTTCTGTGGGCGTGGCTTGGTGGGCATGGTGTGGCTTGGTGAGCGTAGCTTGGTGGGCATAGCAGGGGAAGGATACTGCAAAATCTCCATTCCCACCCCACTCCAGGGGAAAGATACTGCAAAATCTCCATTCCCACCTCACTCTGGAGCCAGCCAGAGATGGTATTTGCCGGTTCGCCGAACTACTCAAAATTTCCGCTACCGGTTCTCCAAACTGCTCAAAATTTCCACTACCGGTTCTCCAGAACCTGTCAAACCTGCTGGATTTCACCCCTGCCTCGCACTGATATCTTGATTGATTGTTTGTGTGTCATCAAGTCATTTTTACTTCTAGTGACCACTTAGATAGATCTATATCCATGATGGCGAATCTATGGCATGCGTGCCAGAAGTGGCCTGAAGAGCCGTCTCTCCGGGCATGCGAGCTGTTGCTCGTTGCTCTTCCGGGTTCCAGCACGCCCACCAGCTGGTTTTCACGCATGCGGGAGCACCAGAAACTGGAAGAGCAGCCACCTGGTGCGCATGTGCCCACTGAGAAGATAATCTTCCGATTTCTGGCATGTGCATGAGAACCGACCAGCTGGTCTTCGCGCACTCATGCCCGCCAGAAACCAGAATACCAGGTGGCCGGTGTGCATGCATGTGCCAGAAACCAGAAGATCATTTTCCCGGTGCGCGCATATGCTCCTGGCCGGCTGCTCTTCCGATTTCCAGCACACACGTGCGAGCTCCCGTTTCTGCACTCGGTGCCAAAAAGATTCGCCAACACTGATCTAAATGACTATCTATCCTTAATACGGTATGTTCTTTCAAGATTCCCAAATTAAGTCACTACTACTTTCGCTGAGTCCATCTCCATTGCTCTTGGTTGTTGATCTGTCCCCGTCTCCACACACACACAAACACAGCCAGCCGAGGGTTAAGAAAGTATTTGGCACGCACACAGGTCGTTATCTCAAACTTGGCAACAATATAAGCACCGTCTGCCAAGAGCTTTACTGCAACAGATAACATAAAATTACATATGCATTGCAAATAGTCCAGCAAAACAATATCCCTTCGGCAGCTTCAGACGTGGTTCAAGTGACTAGCCAGAGTTAATTTTTGTTCGTCACAGAGTTTTACCAGCCACCACCCTCTCTTATATAGTCTCTGGGGTGTGGTCCAGTGACTCAGTTCTAATCCCTAGCACGCCTCCTTAACTGCTGCAACCCTTTATCACGCCTTCGTTGGCGTGCATCCAGAAATGACGGCTCTCCTTCCTCGCTCTCATCTGAGACACCTGGCTCCTGGCTAATCTCCTCTCCCTCGGCCGGCACCTGAGACAGTGCCAGAGGGAAGGGGCCTGGAGAGGGAGGCCTGGCTGACTCCTCTCCCTCATGTTCGGACCTTTCTTCCTCCAATGAGATAGGCTCAGAGGGCGGGGCCACAACAGTTGTCCCTTCTCTTTCCTTCCATTTTTCTCAGCATTAGAGCCTTCTCCAGACAGCTGGGCCTTCATAAAATGTTCTGAAGTAGAATACTCGGAGCCTGATTATTTGTGCCTTGAGTGAGAATTCTGGGTCGATTTCATCAATGATCCATTGCTTTTCTTCAGTACACTCAGGTGTCTTACCCAACACCAAAGTTCAAAGGCAACAGTACTCTATACTGACATTTTAACGTTGCAGTATTAATTTGTTTTATTATTTTAATTGCATGCAGCACTCTATGATCAATAGACCCAGGCTTTTATCTTTGGTTCCTTATTCATAAGTATGCACATTTCTGACCTTGCATGTATAAATTTCTTCCAATGGAAAAAGGAAATAGATCATTCCATCATGTCTAAGTCTGCGTTGATACGTATATTGTATTTCTGTTATTTGAACACTGCCGTGTGCATTTCTACAACACGCGAGAGTTTAGGTGAGGGAACAAAAATGGCAAATGAACGCAGTATCTCTTCAGTTCTGCATTCTGATATTATCCAGTTAAGTTGAGAAGGAAGATAATCCAGATAACCGGAACTGGACAGACATGGAAATTAGAGGTAGTGGATGTAATCAGTGGTGGGTTCCTCCCGGTTCGGTCCGGTTCGGCCGAGCCGGTAACGGTGACGATATGACGTCACCGAACCGGTTCTCCCCCCCTCCCACCCCCCCCACCCAAGTTATTCTTACCTTTTATTTGGTCCCACCCCCAATCTATTGCTGCCTCCTGAGTCCCAGCTGATGACTAGAGGGAAAAAAACTGTTTAAACTCTTGCCGCGGGACTTCAAAGGGCCGTCCTACAGCTGATCAGTGTTAAAAGCAAACAAATGAGTCGGGTCGTAAGTGCGAGGACTGGTCGTAAGTGCGAGGACCTTCCAGAAATGACTCTGACCAGCTAGCCATGCCCACCTAGTCACATGACCTCCAAGCCACACCCACAAAATAAGCCACGGCCACAGAACCGGTAGTAAAAAAATTTAGAACCCACCCCTGGATGTAATGTAGGTAAAATGTGGGTAAAGAGCAGGCAGAATTGGCTTTATCAGGAAACTCTCAATCAGCAAGAATTGTGTTTGCACAACAATGGAAAAATGATGAGGTCCCTACAGATGAAAGTGTAATTTAAAAAAAAAAAGATTAGAATGTTCTGAGATGGACAGATTGACACTTAAAAGAAAAGGAAAGGAAAGAAACAGAATATTTTTTTAACCTGGGGTTTATTTTACCAATGGCTAATTAACAGAAACAAGAGGTTAGAAACTAAAAACAATCTAAAAAGATATTTTTAAAAGTTGTATTGAAAATTTTGCAAGATGAACAAACTAATTGTATTATTATTTTGTGATTAATATTGATATGTTTATTAAGATGACTAGTATGATTATGGTTATTGTTATATCTTTACTTAAAATTAACTGTGCCCAGACAACACCCTGTTCAGATAGATATGGAATCAGTGGTGGGTTACCTCAGGTTCGGACCGTTTCTATAGAACCTAGAACTAAGGAGTAATTTCCTGACAGTTAGAACAATTAATCAGTAGAACAACTTGCCTCCAGAAGTTGTGAATGCTTCAACACTGGAAGTTTTTAAGAAGAGATTGGACAACCATTTGTCTGAAATGGTGAAGGGTTTCCTGCCTGAGCAAGGGGTTGGACTAGAAGACCTCTAAAGTCCCTTCCAACTCTGTTATTCTGTTGTTTCAATTTTTAAAGGTAACAGTGGTAGTAATTTTTGTTTTCAAACCTCTGCTGCCTTCAGAGCCGTTAGCAGCTTTCTTCTTTTATTAGCTAAGAAGATGGTAGACATTATGTGGAACAGGAACAAACCCTGGATTCTTGGGGGGTGGGGGCAGAAAGCACCATGGCCCTCTTCCATAATTTTTTCCATCTCCTCTTTAACACTGTTTGTCTTATGGCTGCAGTGAACTCTGCTCACATCTTCAGTGAACTATCTTCAATCAACAGTGAAGTCCTTTGGTCTGAGTGACAAAAACTAATTTAGAACTGTAAACACAGACTCCAGTCAGTTTATCTTTCTTTAACAGGCATTTCTCCCTTGTTAAAATAAGGGATAATAAAATAGAGAGTCATCATGCTCAGCTCTCAACTTGTTTACTTTGAGCTCGCATTAAATATGATGTCATTACGATGATATTGATCCCTTTTTTCCCCCCAGATCATATTAGAATTCAGTTATATCAGTTTTCTTTTAAAAATGTTGCGATTCACACAACATATTTTTCATGTCTCCTTTTTGGGGAACCATATGTATCCCCCACTAACTGGGCAACTATATTGTTTTTCCTAACAATGTCTTTAAAGAAAATATTGTAAGGAAATTATAAAATCTTCTGGCCTACTGATTATTTTTAAAAAGGCCTTACTTTTCCTTGCCTTTCTTGTTTCCCTCAGGTCCTGTGAACTGCCAATCAGAGCATCTAACAATATTAATCAAAAGGCGTATTTTTAAACATGTTTTCAAAATATTTGTGTTTGGTTATTTGTTTCACAGGATATGAATTGCCCCACTCCATAAATTCTGGATGGCATACAACAAGGGAAAAATACAGGGGGGAAATCCAATACGATTAATAGAAAACTGCCATACAGTCATCAGAAACATTCAGTCCTGGTTGAAAACATGCTATTGTTTTTATAGCAATCTTTATCCTATCTTCCTTTTCTTATCTATAAGCAAATCCATAAAGCATCATCATTTTAACTCTAGTGAGGCAAAAGTCCCTTGTTGCCAGAAATAACAATATATTGTATCTGTTTTAATCTTGATCAAATAAACCAACTTTATATTCCTTCCTTTTACTTCTCACGATCTTAATCATTAGTCCATTCAAGTACCATAATATTGCAGAATTTCATTTCTTTTCCATCCTTCTCATAAGATTCATGTTTTCCAAACCTCTTTCATAAATCCTATATCTAAGAATTATTCAGTCAGTGTCTTGATTTTTTTTTGTGATCTCTTTTTAATTTTTTAAAGCATAATCTGATTTCCAATTAAATATCTTTTTTCTGTGTCATTCTTGCAGTTTGTCATTTGTAGATCCACTTTCAGTGTCATCTCTATCTCTGTTTCATCAGATAAAACTTGTTTCTGAAACATCTTTTGGACACAGTTTATCCATAAAAGCAAACATTACTATTGACATTGTTTAAATTCATTTCTATTCTGTTTTTTGTAGCTAAAATAGCTACAAAATGATGCAAAATATTATAACATTGGAAATGTTAAAGGATAATTTTGAAAAAACGGAATAGAAACGAATGCATGAGTTATGTATTCTTCTTCTTAAAAAGATATTTTAATTTTATATTAAAATCTTTGATTACCTCTAGTATTATCGTGTTTCTCCGAAAATAAGACCCTGGCTTATATTTTTTTGAACCCTAAAATAAGTGCTTGGCCTTATTGCCATGCACTCAAAAGCCCGATTGGGCTTATTATAAGGGGATGTCTTATTTTGGAGAAAACAGGGTACATTATTGAAATTGCTTAGCTCTTTTATGTACAAAATAAGTTACCTTTCCCATGGGAAGGATTCTTATAATTAATTTCAAAATCTCATTTCAAATTTATCTGGATCTTTATATCCATTTATAACTTTCTAAAAATCAAAGTCTTAATTAACTTTTTGCTGTTTATTTCAGTTCTTATTTTCTTTCATTACAGATTGAAGGCAGACTCACTTGGTATTTTTAGACTTGTTGAGGCAAAGGTTTCTAATAACTGAAAAGTCATTAATTAGCAATTTCCGAACATGATTAGAAAAGGCAGCATGTGACTGCAGTGTCCTTTTAAAGGCACCGACTGTGGTTTGAGCAAGATGACTATTCAATCATCTTATCCAGTGTTCAAATCCCACCAGAATCTTGCATTCTCCTCATTTAAGAGCAGCTGTTTGGGTGATCTCCCATCCTCTCTTTGTCCAGAGAGGTTTTAAGAGCTGTTCTGCTCACTGACTCTTCCTTTTTGGCTATGATCATTGGCTCTGCTTTTAGCATATCTTCATCCAATGGTTAATGGATTTCTGATGCTTACAGTGGACCACAAAGTGAGAAATATGGAAATGTTCACTGGAATTTAAAAGGATTGGATTCTTCAGGCTACCTAAAGAGCCACATAGAATTGCTTTGCCCAAAATTGCATGGATTTCCAATTCTCTCTTCATATGTGTGGGGGAGGGGGAATCAAATCAGGAAATAGGAAAGCACAGAATCCTTATGAATAGCAAGAGGAAACTGATGATGTAATCCTTGAATGTACATTGGTATAAGTTCCATTGAATTTAGTAGGGGTAACTTTGAATATTTTTTTTAAGTCAATATTAACAATTTGCTTAACTACTCTTTTTTTAAATTTAACTTTATTTTAATACAAACGATCCATCTTCCATTAAACAGTGTGCTGTCTGGGTACAAATGTCTTGGGAATAACAATTAAAATGTACAGCCATATTCATTATTTAACTATTCTTAACTTAATATTGATATACATTGCATGTCTAACAATTCTCTTCTTAACTTATTTCTATATTTCACTAATCTACTTTTATTTCTTTCATTTTTATTTTCTAGCCACCGATAAATTCCCATACATTATAATATTCAGTTTGTTCCTTTTCTTTAATTGCAAGTGTTAACCTATTCATTTCTGCAAATTCTAATATTTTCCTAATCACATTCTCATCTGTAGGAATCTCTTCACTTTTCCAATTTTGTGCAAATACAATCCTAGCTGCAGTTATTACATGAATAATCAAATATACATTCTCTTTACTATAAGTTTCTGGTAAAATCACCGATAGAAATGTTTCGTGTTCAAATCAATATGTTGTTGTATCATCTTCTCCAACCACGTATGTATTTTTGTCCAGTATGTTTTGGCTTCTGTGCATTTCCATCACATATGATAATACAACCCAGGTGTCTGGTGACATTTCCAACATTTAGCTGATTTGTCAACTACTCATTTTTTTTATCGATTTGATTTTTATTCCACCTTTACTTTTACCACCTCAAGGTAAACTTAACCTATTTTAATATATTTTCAGAACTAAACCCATAATTGGAAATATAAACATATAAAAGTATCTAAAAAGCAGCGGAAACAAAAAATGAATGAGAATGATTGCAAACTAAAAAAAATACAGTTATAGCCATCGCTGAATATATCTCTGTAAGCTCTAAGACATGACAGCAGTGGTGCATTGCTACCGGTTCTCCCCAGTTCTTGCGAACCGGTAATGGAAATTTTGAATAGTTCAGAGAACCAGTAAATACCAGCTCTGCCTGGCCCCGCCCCAAATCTATTCGCTGCCGCCTGAGTCCCAGCTGATTGGCTAGAAGGAAAAAACCTGTTTAAACTCTTGTTGAGGTGCTTCAAAGGGCCGGCCTACAGCTGATCAGCAGTAAAAGGCAGTGTGGTGGTAGACTAGTGTGCACCAAAAACAAATGGGTAGACGGGTGCGCTCCAGAAACAAATAGGTAGACCGGAACACTCCAAAAACAAATGGGTAGACCGGAACACTCCAAAAACAAATGGGTAGACCGGAACACTCCAAAAACAAATGGGTAGACCGGAACACTCCAAAAACAAATGGGTAGACCGGAACACTCCAAAAACAAATGGGTAGACCGGAACACTCCAAAAACAAATGGGTAGACCGGAACACTCCAAAAACAAATGGATAGACCGGAACACTCCAAAAACAAATGGGTAGACCGGAACACTCCAAAAACAAATAGGTAGACCGGAACACTCCAAAAACAAATGGGTAGACCGGAACACTCCAAAAACAAATGGGTAGACCGGAACACTCCAAAAACAAATGGGTAGACCGGAACACTCCAAAAACAAATGGGTAGACCGGAACACTCCAAAAACAAATGGGTAGACCGGAACACTCCAAAAACAAATGGGTAGACCGGAACACTCCAAAAACAAATGGGTAGACCGGAACACTCCAAAAACAAATGGGTAGACCAGAACACTCCAAAAACAAATGGGTAGACCGGAACACTCCAAAAACAAATGGGTAGACCGGTGTGCTTCAAAATCAAATAGGTAGACCGGTATGGCTCTGCAAGCAGTTAAAAGCCTGGTAGACCAGTACCTCTGCTAAATCCTAAAGAATTGTCACGTGACCGTCAAACCACGTCCACAAAATAAGCCACGCCCACAGAACCAGTAGTAAAAAAATTTAGAACCCACCCCTGCATGACAGATACTTCTCTGGAAAGTTCCAAAATCATTTGGTTATTTTTTTTCAATGGAGTCGAGTAAAAGACTTTTTGCCATCCTCCGACGGAATAAACTTCAAGGTGAAATGGCAAAACCATTTCTAAGCATAAAGCCAGATTTAGGTATTTAACAGAAAAGAGAACTTTAGAGGAAGGTGACAGGCACAGAGGAGAGAGATTAAAGGCACTTGAATGTTTGCTTTGGAAAGAAGATGGATAAGCAAGGTTGGGAAGGGGGATGCCGTGTAATAGCCAGTGTAGGTGGTGTAAGAACCTGTTTATTTCTTTTCATTACACAAAAACAAGGAGATTTTCAAGGTCAAGAGAAGAGCATGAACAGACCAGCAGTGAGCAGGAATACTTTTTCACTCAATTAACCTTGCCAAAACTTTCACCAAAGCTGAAACTTAAGTAATTTTTTTAAAAAAATTCTCAAGGTTTTAGCAGGAAATCTGTAACATATCCAAACTGTAGCTTTTCCACCCAAATTTAGAGCAGATTAACAATGGAGAATCCCAAATCCTGTACCTTTATGAGGATGCTGGTCACAACAACAGCAAAGTCACTATTTGGAAACAACACAATTTGTTGGTACCTGTAAAGCAACAAAGCGGATGAAAAACAAGACGGTTGAAGGAACTGCTGCATTTGCCCACCAGTAGGAAGTCGGATATAGGCAGAGATTCACAATTCATTGACAGTGATATGGATGCAATAGTTAGAATAATAGAATACCAGAGTTGGAAGGGACCTTGGAGGTCTTCTAATCCAACCTCCCGCTAGGCAGGAAACACTATACTATTTCAGACAAATGGTTGTCCGATCAGTTGGCAATGAGTGAGAAGAGATTAGAGATTCCTCCTTTTGTAGAAGGCCAAGGATTGAAGTCTTCCCTCCACTACTATTTAACATCTGCAGGTAGCAGCTGGAGAAGTCCTCCATGCATTTGGGCTATGGTGTTTTCAATACAGTAGGCTGATAATACCGAATTGCACATTGACAACACTGTTAGGAAATGAGTATTACCTACCTTGTTGGGTTGGCAATATACTGTATAAACCATCAATATAGCTTTAAAACTGCTGTATTGCATCATACTGTGTCCTGATTGGTTAGCTCTGTAGCCAATCTCCTTAAGAGGGAGCTAGAAACATGTTTGTTTCTCTTTGCTGTTCTTGCTCTCTGATATCTCTGTATGCTACTGTTTGCAAATCCAGAAGAACTGGATGAACTTTATTGTGAATGACTACAGTGACTGGTAAGAAGACTTTGTTATTGGATTATCCCTGGACTGTCGTT
Source organism: Pantherophis guttatus (assembly GCF_059756535.1). Taxonomy (NCBI): domain Eukaryota; kingdom Metazoa; phylum Chordata; class Lepidosauria; order Squamata; family Colubridae; genus Pantherophis; species Pantherophis guttatus. The sequence continues at coordinate 12,007,731 of NC_142070.1, read as the reverse complement.
TTGCTATCTCCTGCTTTATATGTGTATGACCTGGACTGTTTATTGGACTGTGCCTTACTATTTCCTGAAAGTAAACACAACTCAGTGTATCTGTGTGTTGACTGTGTTTTATTCGTACCTACTCTCAATCGCTTTCATGTGCACACCCTTGCTATTCAAGGGTTACTCTGTGAATTCCTTAACAAACTCCATACTGTGCAGGAGATAGAATAGAATAGAATAACAGAGTTGGAAGGGACCTTGGAGGTCTTCTAGTCCAATCCTCTGCTCAGGCAGGAAACACTACACCACTTCAGACAAATGGTTATCCAACATTTTCTTAAAAATTTCCAGTGTTGGGGCACCCACAATTTCTGGAGGCAAGTCGTTCCACTGATTAAATTCTTACTGTCAGAAAATTTCACCTTAAGTTCTAGGTTGCTTCTCTCCTTGATTAGTTTCCATCTATTGCTTCTTATCCTGCCTTCAGGTGCTTTGGAGAATAGTTTGTCTCCTTCTTCTTTGTGGCAGCGCAGACCCTGAGATATTGGAACACTGCTATCATTTCACCCCTAGTCGTTCTTTTAATTAAACTAGAGATACCCAATTCCTGTAAAAACAAAAATCCCACTTAAAGAGAGATATCTTGTTAGAAATAAATCCTTGGCTTGTACCCATTGAATTAGAGGATTTATTAAATGTGTCTTGTTCATTCAAAACCATCAATAATTTTGTTGACCTTGCCTTACCTATGATAATGCTTTCTAATTAATGACCACAATGGTTTTCCATTCATTTCAGCTAAACTTGTGTTAAGTATCTGGAGACAATCAGAAAAAATATCTGAGTTTCAGAAGATGTTACATCTTATCCTTGGTTAAAGAGATACCAGGGAACTTAACATCTGGGGTTCCTACATCGTTCCTTACAGTTCTTATTTTGATTTAAAATAATGAGTATAAATGTAAACCTTTACATCATCCATCACCTAAAAATAACAATGCTAGAAAGTTGGAGTGAAACCTCATTGATAGCTCTGTTTACCTGAAAATAAACCAAAATTTCTAGTGGATTACCTGTGACCTATCAGTGCCAACACAAAATTCACGAGTTTCCATATTGTGCTATTAATATGAAAGAATTCATAGGAATTCTTTCTATGAATTGAAAATGACACCCTTCTTTCTCTATACTCAATAGCAATTCAGTGCCAGTCATTTCCCCCCCCTCCCCCATTTTTCCTAATATCTGAAGCTGAATTGTGGTGATGGTGCTATGTGAACTTCCAAGAGCCATGAATGTGAAATGACTATAAATTAAATAAATAAATGATGTACTGTCCCAGATGGTAACTGGGATAGACACAGTGGTGGGATTCATTGGTTGTAACAACCGGTTTGCTTTGTGTGCCCTCCAGAGGCCAGAAATTGGGCCATTTCCAGACTTCTGGTACTTCCGGTAGGCCTGGTTTTTGCCCTCCCCAGGCTCCAGAGGCTTTCCTCGAGCCTCCAGGAGGGTGAAAACGGCCTCCCCCAGGCACCGGAGGCCCTCCGGAGGCCAGAAACAGGCCCGTTTCCAGACTTCTGGTACTTCCGGTAGGCCTGTTTTTTGCCTTCCCCAGGCTCCCGAGGCTTTTCTCGAGCCTCCGGGAGGGTGAAAACGGCCTTCCCCGGGCATCAGAGGCCCTCCAGAGGCCAGAAACAGACCCATTTCCAGACTTCTGGTAGGCCCATTTTTCGCTCTCCCAGAGCCTCTGTGTGCACCCTGCACTTACCTGGCATCCCAAATGGGCCTCGTGGAGACTCCTGGGAGGGAAGGGGCGAGGTGGGCGGGGTCAGCCAGTCCTTGGAACAACCGTTTCAGCGAACCAGATTAAAATTAACATCTTGTTCGCCCAAACCGGTGTGAACCAGCTGAATCCCACCCCTGGCATAGACATATTTCAAGATAAATGTGTGCAGATTCTTAGAAGTAAATTTAAAACCACCATAAAAAGGAGCTCCTTCTGAATCAGAAGCCCAGTTCAAATGTCTATGAAGACATGTAAGAAAAAGAACTTCTACACTGTGCTAAGTTTGTACATAATGGTATTCTGGCATTGTAGCAAATGTATCTAAGAAGTAAATTAAATTATTTAGAAAAGCAAAAGATCCCTCCGAGAACTGATCATTTGAGAAACAAGAATGTAAGTCCTTTACTTTATTTTTTCCTAAGAAGAAGCCACAAACCAATCAATTCCCTTATTAATACAAGCAATAATTAATTAATACAAATTAAATACAAGCTTAACTATCTCTCCCTGAAATCAATGGGGATTTAAATTGCTTAATTTTACTCCCAAGAATGTTTGTCAGTTCATTTACGACATTCCAAAGGAAATGAATTCAACACTTTTGACACAAACGCTGTTTCTCTTCCGTCTGTTTGAACCTTTTTGAAAAAGGATGCCTTTTAGCCACTTATTTTTAAGGAGGAAAAAAAAAAGTATTTTCAGAGGCATGCCATCTAGTGGCATTTGCTCCTATTTCAGCTCAAAGGAGGAACAACAAAAGATGTTCCTTATCTATTGCAAGATGCTGCCTATTCTGAACACTGATACCAAATGATTTCACACTTTAAATTACAGCTGGCAGATATTGGCCTCCAAATTTGGTCCAGCACAAAGAAAGAATTAGAGAAATTTAACTTTACTACTGCCATCTAGTGGTTAGGCAGATTTTTACAACTCCAGATCTTTGGATAGCACTGGTTTTTTTCCCCCACCACCACAAAAATACCTTCCATTTTCATAAAAGACATTCCATTTGGGATCCCAAAGGTGCTTTTACAAAAGGTAACTGGATTTTCTTGGGTTTTTTTTCTTTTGAAAACATTTCGCTTTTCATCCAAGAAACCCCCAGGACCAGGGGTGGGTTCTGGCATGCACAGATCACCCTTGATGAAGTCGGGGCAGGTGGGTAGAGCCTCCCACCAGGGGTGGGTTCTAAATTTTTTTACTACCGGTTCTGTGGGCGTGGCTTATTTTGTGGGTGTGGCTAGGAGGTCATGTGACTAGGTGGGCGTGGCTAGCTGGTCAGAGTCATTTCTGGAAGGTCCTCGCACTTACGACCAGTCCTCGCACTGACGACCCGACTCATTTGTTTGCTTTTAACACTGATCAGCTGTAGGACGGCCCTTTGAAGCCCCGCGGCAAGAGTTTAAACAGTTCTTTTCCCTCTAGTCATCAGCTGGGACTCAGGAGGCAGCAATAGATTGAGGGTGGGACCAAATAAAAGGTAAGAATAACGTGGGGGGGTGGGGAGGTGGGAGGGTGTGGGGGATAACCGGTTCGGTGACGTCATATCGTCACCGCTACTGGCTCGGCCGAACCGGACCAAACCGGGAGGAACCCACCACTGCCTCCCACCGGTTTTACTACTGGTTCTATAGAACCGGGAGCAACTCACCACTGCCCAGGACACTGCAACTGTCATAAGTACATGCCAGTTGCCAAACATCCATATTTGGATCACCTGACCATAGGCCATGAAACAAAGAAAGTGTTAAAAAGTTATGATATTTATGTAGTGGGGGAACACCCCCTCCCCAGAAGAATGAAATATTTTGGAGAAATATTAAGAGGCAGAATATTATATTTCCCCAAAGAAGACATGGAGAAACATGCTTTTAAAGACAGAAGGCAGACTCGATTTTTCTTAATAGCACCCCCAGAAGATATTTTGTGCCCATTAAGAAAGATTGGGCCAGCCTATTCACAAAACAAAAGACCTTCACCTCCAAGGATGGGATTAAAATTTACATTCTCCTCCACTCAAATTCTAAGAACAGGACACGAGTCTTTAGGACATAGTAGGATTAACCCACCACCATTTAGCAAAAGACACAAGCTCCTTCATTGCGCAACACCACCACCCCCCAGAACAGTCCAAACTTCAACGTCACAGAAACCTATAAAGATCCATCCACTCATTCAACCAGTTGTTCAGCTGACCCAGAATACATGCTATCTTTGTGTGTGGTTCTGTTTCATCAGAGGTGGGATTCAGCCGGTTCAGACTGGTGTGCCTGTTGTGACCCAGGCCCAAGTAAATAGTAGGAAAATCAGTCCGTGAAAAAACAAACAAACTTTATTCGAACAGCTGAGAATTACTTCATTCCCAGCATCGTTCAACTAAATTAAAGCAAATTCCTCCCAACACAAATTCCTCAGTCCTATCTCAAACCTTGGTCCAATTAGGCAAACTGCCAAAGGCCTTTCTTGGCAAACGTTCAGAAGTCACAGATACAAAAATAAATACAAGACATAGACGAAGAAGAAGATGAAGCTACCAACGTTGTTTTCCGGCAAAGCCCAAACGCCATTGCTGATCTGTTTTAAGCCTCATGGGAGGGGCCAATCATCTCTTGGCCCTACTCCCGAGTTGTCCTCTTTGCTTGAGCTGCTCTTGCCTTCTGGCAGCTCTTCTCATGCATGCACTAGGAACAGGCTTCTCCTGTTCCTCCGCCTCACTCCTATCAGTCTCTGGAGGCTCTGGAATCCACACCTCACTCCCCGATGGCCCTGGCCCCACCTCTGCCTCTGATGCAGAGCCCTCATGCGGGCCTTCCCCAGCCTCCAGGACTGGCCCATGTTCTTCCTCAGCCTCATTGCTGTCCGACTCCGCTGCCAGCTCCGCAGGCTGCTGGCAGACCACAACATTGCCCGAACCTGTAGTGGAAATCAGCCCTGGCTCTATCCCATCCTATTTAGGCACATTTTTAAGGCCGGGTGCATGTATGGAAGGTGAGCGCACGAGCCAAGCACATACGAGCAAAGTACAAACAAAGCGCGTGCATGCTCTCTTCTGAGAGAGCCAAAGATGCTTTTTGGATGAGAAGCGAAACGTCTTCAAAGAAAAACCAGAAAGTCCACTTGCCTCTTGAAAAAGCACCTTTGGGACTGAGGGAGAGGGGCTTATAATGCGTATGTTGGTGTACTGTCAGGCATTCCAGTATTGAGGATCCTTATTTCAGATTTCTGCTTTATGTGACTTCTTCAAAATAGAGAGATTGACTCAGCAGCCGAAAGAAATGAGAGACCCTGATGCTCCCCTGTCTTTTATTCCTTCCATTTTGCTCAACCACGATGTTCGCGTCAAACGGACTCGGAGCAAATGTGTCGGGCAGGAAGCCCGTTTGGGATTATTATTCCACCGCCAAGAGGAATTAGCAGCAGCATTTCAAAATTTGCTCAGTCGGGACCGTGTCTTGGAGACGTCTTGGGAGAGAAGGTTGCATCGCCTTCTCGGCCGTCTCTGCTGGGCCCAGCGAAACATTATTTCACGCTGCGTGTAATATTATGGCTGGAACCACCCCACACAATCCGGGGTCAACTGCAGTGTCAAAAATGGAATTGGAGTCTCGCTTTCTATTTCAGGAAGGGAGGGAACCAGGCAGAGTGAATTAGGGGCCGAAATTATTACAGAAAGGAGACAAGGAGACAGTGCTCCAGTGTATGGAGAAGAAGTTGGCTTCCTCATAGTGAGTAAACTGATGGCTCACAGAAGGAAGAGAGAGAGGAGAGAGGGAGGGAGGGAGGGAGGAACTAGAAGAGAAAGGAAGAAAGGTGGGAAAGGAGGCAGAGAGGAAGGAAGGGGGAAAGCATGAAGAAGAGAAGGGGAGGGGAGAGGAGAGGAGGGAGGAGGAGGAAGAAGAGGAAGGAAGGAAGGAAGGAAGGAAGGAAGGAAGGAAGGAAGGAAGGGGGAAAGAAGGCAGAGAGGAAGGGAGGGGGAGGAGGAGGAAGAAGAAGCAGAAGAGGAGGAGGAGGAGGAAGAAAAAAAAGGAGGAGGAAGGGGAAGGGGAAGAAAGAAAGGTGGGAAAGAAGGCAGAGAGGGAAGGAGGGAGGGAGGGAGGAGGAGGAACAAGAAGAGAAAGGAAGAAAGGTGGGAAAGGAGGCAGAGAGGAAGGAAGGGGAAAAGCAAGAAGAAGAGAAGGGGAGGGGAGAGGAAAGGAGGGATGAGGAGGAAGAAGAGGAAGGAAGGAAGGAAGGAAGGAAGGAAGGAAGGAAGGAAGGAAGGAAGGAAGGAAGGAAGGAGGACAGAGAGGAAGGGAGGGGGAGGAGGAGGAAGAAGAAGCAGAAGAGGAGGAGGAGGAGGAAGAAAAAAAAGGAGGAGGAAGGGGAAGGGGAAGAAAGAAAGGTGGGAAAGAAGGCAGAGAGGGAAGGAGGGAGGGAGGAGGAGGAACAAGAAGAGAAAGGGAGAAAGGTGGGAAAGGAGGCAGAGAGGAAGGAAGGGGGAAAGCAAGAAGAAGAGAAGGGGAGGGGAGAGGAGAGGAGGGAGGAGGAGGAAGAAGAGGAAGGAAGGAAGGAAGGAAGAAGGAAGAAGGAAGGAAGAAGGAAGGAAGGAAGGAAGGGGGAAAGAAGGCAGAGAGGAAGGGAGGGGGAGGAGGAGGAAGAAGCAGAAGAGGAGGAGGAGAAAGAAAAAAAAAGGGGGAGGAAGGGGAAGGGGAAGAGAGAAAGGTGGGAAAGAAGGCAGAGAGGAAGGGAGAGAGGGAGGGGAGGGAAGAAGAAGGGGAAGGGAGGGAGGGAGGGAGGGAGGGAGGAAGATAAATGGAGCTTGTGGAGAACTATCTGGGTCTGGAGCAAGGGATTAGCCCAGCAGTTTGTGAGCTGAACATTCTTCTTAGACATAGAAATAAAGGTCATATAAATTCAGTACAATATTCAGCAAGGTCATTTAGACAAAAGGCTAAAATAATTGCCTCTTTTTCTGACTCATCTCCGTTTCTCCTTCTCTTTTTGTAGATCACTAGAGGTTGGGACCAAAATCACTTATAAGAGAGCTTTAGAAATTAGGCTGAAGATTCTGTGTAGGTGCCAATTCTTGATCCATATGGGAAGTGACAGATTTCAAGGTTGTAACTCAAATCTTGTATATAAGAGATTGGGGTTTGAAAGGCTCAGAGGTTGGAAGACTGGATAATTCTGCATGAGACCTCAGAACTGTACACTGGTCTCACTCAACTAAACCACTTTCATGCATTCAGATGACCATACGCAGGGATGTCTGCAGCATATGATCAAAAAAGTATGGTTGCAATACACACCAAAACAAAACAAAACAAAACAAGTGGCACATCAATCACAGGTCACAGCTGCCACCTTGACTCATCTGGCCACATGGGCATTCTTGGTAGAGCGAGTGGCAGAAAGTGTATCGTGTGTAGATAAAGCCAGGGATTGAACTCGGTGCAAAATTTCTGAACTTGGTGCAACGCATGTTTTGATTAGTGAAGATATAAATGTAGATGTATGTGTAAAATATTACAGTACAAGCTTTGTCTTCTGGAATTCAACCGGCAATTAGTTCTTGTAAAGCAGGGGTGTCAAACACAAGGCCCGCGGCCCGCATCCAGCCCGCGATGTGGTTGGAACCGGCCTGCAGGCCATCCTGGAAAATGTAAGGGGATGGCCCACATTGCTTCGTCCCAGTCTACCCAATGCGAAGAGGAAACATGGGGCCAGCATGGCTTCGGCCTGGTCTACCCAGTGCAAAGAGGAAACATGACAGCAGTTTGGGGAGTGGCGTCAAGCTGGTCACGCCCACCCAGTCGGTCACGCCCACCTAGTCAGTCACGCCCAGTGAGTGGCATCAAGCTGGTCACGCCCACCCAGTCGGTCACGCCCAGTGAGTGGCATCAAGCTGGTCACGCCCACCCAGTCGGTCACGCCCACCCAGTCGGTCACGCCCACCTAGTCAGTCATGCCCAGTGAGTGGTGTCAAGATGGTCATGCCCACCCAGTTGGCCACACCCAGTCAGCCGTGCCCCCCCGGCCCGCCCGAGGTCAACCACAGCCCTGATGCGGCCCTCAATGAAATTGAGTTTGACACCCCTGTTGTAAAGCAATAATTTGCATGTGACTTCTCCTTTAGCCCTTAGAAGACAAAGTACACAGATCTTAAGTCCTGGATACGCAATAAACATAAATAGACTGTGTTCACACAGCCCTAAACCCAGGTTAATAAAGCACAACTGCTGTGCTCATATAATATGTAATGTTCAAACAAATAAACTATAACCTGGTCTGCTTTATACAATATGGTCCAGGTATTGTATGGCTAAGTTCCCACAACTGTTGAATCCCAAACTTTGTGTGTGTGTGTTTGCGCATCTTTGAGTCAGTTTGGATAACTGGCAGCTGCCTGGACAAATCCCTGAAGTTTTCGTGGCAAGATTTCAGAAGTGGTTTGACTTTGTCTTCCTTCTTCCTAGACTTGAGAAAAAGGGTTGGGCCAGAGTCATTTGGATGGTGTTGTGCCTAAAGCAGAACTAGAACTCGTAGTCTCCTAGTTTCTAGCCTGGTGCTTTAACCTCTACATCAAACTAGCTCTCAACCAGTGGTGGGTTTCAAAATTTTTTACTACCGGTTCTGTGGATGTGGCTTGGTGGGCGTGGCATGGCTTGGTGGGTGTGGCTTGTTGGAAGTGGCAGGGGAAGGATACTGTAAAATCTCCATTCCCACCCCACTCCAGGGGAAGGTTACTGCAAAATCCCCATTTCCTCCCTATCAACTGGGACTTGGGAGGCAGAGAATAGATGGGGGCGGGGCCGGTCAGAATGTTTACTACCGGTTGTCCGAACTATTCAAACTTTCCGCTACTGGTTCTCCAGAACTAGTCAGAACCTGTTGAAATCCACCTCTGCTCTCAACCCTAAATTACTCAAGCTCACATTACCCTTAGAATAGAATAACAGAGTTGGAAGGGTCCTTGGAGGTCTTCTAGTCCAATCCCCTGCTTAGGCAGGATACCCTACACCATGTCAGACAAATGGTTATCCAACATCTTCTTAAAAACTTCCAGTGTGGGAGCATTTACGACTTCTGGAGGTAAGTTGTTCCACTGATGAATTGTTTTAACTGTCAGGAAATTTCTCCTTAGTTCTAGATTGCTTCTCTCCTTGATTAGTTTCCATCCATTGCTTCTTGTCCTGCCCTCAGGTGCTTTGGAGAATAGCTTGATTCCCTCAGTCCCTGAGATATTGGAACACTGCTATCATGTCACCCCTAGTCCTTCTTTTCATCATTTCATTTCTCCCTAATTTAGCTTGTTTTCTAGAACACCATCTGAAATCTGCCCATGCGGTGTACAATACCTATGACAGCTGATGTAGTCCTCATTCTTCAAAACTAAGGAGATTCCCTATCAACCAGAGAACCCGGTTAGGTTTCCCCTACCACTTAAACTAAGAAAAATAAGCAATTCTGCATAAATACAAAGGAAGCTGAGGCAAGAAAGGAGACCACATCCGTCATAGCACCTGCCCTGTGGAATTGAGTATCCACAGAGATTCATATGACCCCATCACTCTGCCCTTATTTAAGCAAACTTCTAAAACTAGATTCTAGAATGGATGGTACAGCCCCGAATGAGGATTGGAAATAGTGTTATTTTTCCAGATGTCTATTTATTTATTTTTGCTTTGATCCTCTTTTTATATTGCTTTGAAGTTATATTGTGCATGCCCAGAATCATAATGGAGTTGGGTGACTTATAAATTTGGCACATACATACATGCATGCATGCATGCTGCTGGGAGATTCCAGTATATTGTTGGATAAATCATTGCATTATAGTAGGAATAAGCAATCTGAAGCATAGGGACTGGTCATAAGTGTGAAAACCGGTCATAAGTCACCCTTTTCAGTACTGTTGTAATTTCAAATGGTCACTAAACAAAGGGTTGTAAATCGAGGATTACCTGTACCACTTAAGGACGTATCTCTCCTTCCCTGGAGAAATGGTTAGAGAAATATCCCCTCATCTGGATCAAGTCAACGTGTTGGAATTCATTGTTGGAATGTATTTTTATGCAACAACTACAGTAGTATTCAGCCAGTAGATGGCAGTGTTTACAAGTTTGGATCTATGGTATATACTCTATGCTCTTTTGCTCTAAGTAGAGTTTCCTGTTACAGCTGAGCAGTAAAGCACATGGTGACTGTACTGTGTTTGTTCTGTGTGGTGCTGTATAAAAAACAGCATTTCTAAGCCAAAGATCCCCACCATTTGACTTCTCTGCCTGCTAACTTGATGGACAATGTTGAAAGACTCCTTGTCCCCATTTTGCAAGTCAATATATGCCTGAATTGTGCTAGAGTAGCCCTGTCAAGGTGCTTTCCAACTCTTTCCTTTGCAACTTGGGAGGGAGGGATGAAATCAGAGGACAACTAGGCAGGTACAGAAGGCTCACCAAAAAGCTCAGAGGCAGAGTGGAAGGCAGAATAAAAAGAACCCTTGTTTCATCTCCTGACTAAAGATGCACAGTTGTTTCCAGACCAAGAACCACATCTGACAGTTAAGTGGAATATTCAGGATCGTGCACTATGTGCTTCAATTTACATTAAAAATGTAATCGAAATGAAATGAAATGCAGTAAGATGACTCCCCGGGTATTTAATAATCCCCCTCTCCTGTCACACTGAAATATTTAATTCACTGGCTAGTATGGGATGAGCTATGAAGGCTGCCCCTCCCCCAGTTTTCAGAGACTGTGGATTGTACACTCTTGTACTATGTGCAGAAATCGACACTCGCCGGGTATCTACATAGGACAAACTTGTAGATTCACAATGTATATTATTTGCTTAATCCCACTTATGCAATCACCTTGGGAAAGCATTCATGGTGTAAAAAGGAAGTGGAAACACCAGTTGAATATCATAATCTCTAATATCTCCCCGTAGCTCTTCCAGCCCCAGGGATGGAACTGGTGTCAAAGATTTAATGGGTTTTCATATTAGTGATGTCAGCACAAAATGGATCATCTTGTCTAAATAATTTATTTCCCCTGCATGTAATATTCTCCCTTTCCTTTCTCTTCCTTTCTTTCTCATTCTCTTTGGGTTTTTCTGTCTAAATGTAAGAGAAATGTTTGCTAGTCCTCTGAAATGAAGGGGCAAAAACCTTGAAGCATCCTTCCATCGGTCAGTTAAAAAACACCTACTGTATTTTCGGAATATAAAACGCACCTTTTTCCCCACTAAAAGGGGATTAAAATTTAGGTGCGTCTTATACACCAAATGTAGCCCCGCCCACCCACTGGCCCAGACCCTTTGGCCTCTGCCTCTCAGCAGTTACCTCCTTGCAAGCAAACAGCAAGAAAAAAACAGCTCCTTTCAGCTTCAGCACAACCTAATTAGCACAAGTTGATTAGATACGCCTCCCGACTCTCAGCTGATTTGCTCTCAGCTGTTTTGCACAGAGCTTGCTGCAAAGAGGTAAATTGCTGGAGCAGATTTTTTTTTTCCTTGTGCTAATCAAGCTATGCTGAAAACGAAAATGAAAGTAAAGCAGGCTGTTTGCTGTTTGCTGCAACGAGGCAAATTGCTCAGAGGCAGAGGGAGATTTCTTTTTCTTTTTTTCCTCACCAAAAAAGGTAGATGCGTCTTATACTCCGGTGCATCTTATACTCCGAAAAATACGGTACCTTACACTCAATGTGTGTCGGGCACGAAATACCACGAGCACACGTGAAGTTTCAATTAAACTGATTTATTATTAGTCATGCCTATGCACAGGAATCTACTCAGCTAACAGTAAGCAATCTTTTGGCACTGGATAAGGGTCAATGAAATTCAAGAGGGGTTGAACTTGATTCGTTTGTGGCTACGTAAAGATTCTAGGCTCATTCCTCTTTTGACTCCGCCCCCCAGGTTCCGCTACTCCTTGTCTCTGTATATTCGTCTGTTATGCCCTTAATGCCATTAGCCATTTGCTCAATGCTGCCTTCAGAGTTGGTCCTAGAAAGGGAAAGGAGGTTGGTTTAAGAGCAGAATTGCAGAATTGTCAATATCATCCTGGGAGCTCTCATTTTTAATTTCTTGATTACTTTATTTTATTACCCTGTTTCCCTGAAAATAAAACCTCCCTGGATAATAAGCCCAATTGGGCTTTTGAGCACATGCGCTAAAATAAGCCCCCCAAAAAATAAGCCCTCCCCAAAAATAAGCCCTCCCCAAAAATATTTAAATGCACGTGCAGCCAGTCCCCACCATTTCCTCTGGTTAGGGTTAGGGGGACAGAGCTGGAAATCAGGTAAGATGGCAAGAGGAGTCCCATCTTGTTCCACGCGCCCCAAAATAATAAGAACTTCTCGAAAATAAGACCAAGCGCTTATTTCGGGATTCCAAAAAATATAAGACAGGGTCTTATTTTCAGGGAAACACGGCTTTTATTATTTTATTTTTAATAGCAGCACCTGATGTGCAACATTTTGCCCTTGTGGAGGTCCATACAGTATATAGATTTTAAACTTTTGCAAGTAAGTTTCCTCCCAGGCTTGCAACGGCAGGATAGTGAGTTGGATTAAAAGACCTCCAAGTCCCTTCCAGCTCTATAATTCTATGATTCTAAGTATCTTTGATTTCTTGCACAGCTTAATTTCTAGGACATCAGTCACGAATCTTTCATGTCCTCTCTAGTTGGTTTCTCATCTATGGATTGTCTATAGCAGGCGTCTCCAACCTTGGCAACTTTAAGCCTGAAGGACTTCAACTCCCAAAATTCCCCAGCCAAGGTTGGAGACCCCTGGTCCAGGGGTGAAATCCAGCAGGTTCTTACAGGTTCTGGAGAACCGGTAGCAGAAATTTTGAGAAGTTTGGAGAAACGAATACCACCTCTGGCTGGCCCCGGGGTGGGGTGGGAATGGAGATTTTGCAATATCCTTCCCCCAGGAGTGGGGAGGGAATGGGGATTTTGCAGTATCCTTCCCCTGGAATGGGGAGGGAATGGAGATTTTGCAGTATCCTTCCCCTGGAATGGGGAGGGAATGGAGATTTTGCAGTATCCTTCCCCTGCCATGCCCACCAAGCCACGCCCACAGAACCAGTAGTAAAAAAAATTCGATTTCACCACTGCCTTGGTCTATAGTCTCCAAACAAATGGATCCAACCATAGGTGAAATTTACCCATCAGTAATTCAGCATTTTCTTTCTGAATAGAGGTTATTGATCAATTAATTTTTAATTTATTTATTTTTAATAAATTAAATAAATTAATAAATTAATAAAAAATAATTAATTTTAATTAATTAATTTTTAATTGATCAGTTATGAGCATCTAACCTGAAAAGGCCAAGATAAAACACCTTTTACGAACACATTGTTGAGAATTGCACTCTCAATACGTTGAGAGTTGTATGGCCTCCATTGAGGAAAGTTAACATATACTGTAAATTAATAAATGTAGAGAGGACAAGGAATCACCTTCATTAGCAGCAAAGAGACCAAGCCAGTTTTATTGTTTACTTTTCATGCAGTCTTAGATAAACATGTGGAAAACCAAAATAATTTTAATAGCAAACATGCCATTTGCTCATACTGTAATCTTGTCGATGCAAATTTAGTTTATGGTTTAAAATTTAGCTTACTGGGTAAAAATCTGTGGCATAGTAAATTGGAATTACAGGAACTACCCTGAACATCTGACTGTTAATTGGTGATTGCCTGAGATTAAAGCAACCAGCATCACCATTTCCTCTACCATGAATTCGGATATTGTGCGCCAAATAGCAGAGCTAACACATAGCTACTGAAAAGGAGAAGGGAGTGAAATGCAAGGTTTGCAGAAGCAAAGAATGTTAAAAACAAGCAGCTATATAAATAATGGTCCCCCCACCCCAAAAAAAACCCTCAGGAATCCAATGAGGTCTGGACAAGCATGGTAGCCTACAAAAATTATGGAATTCTAGATGTCAGCTGAAATTGAAAACAGAATAGCTGAACCCCTGGGAAAAGTGAACCGTTCTCCCTGAGATCTGCACCAGGGAAGGTATTCACTTACCTTCGCTACCACTTCGCAAATGTATGCATGTGCAGAGCATCAAAAACGGGACGTGATTACATCCAGGTGGATGGGCGGAGCCTCCTGACGACGACGCTACCAGTTCGCCCAAACTGGATAGAACCAGCTGAATACCACCACTGAACTGCACTGTTAACAATACTAGTAGAAGAGTGTTGTGGGGGCAATAAGCCAGCTTTGTATAGAACAACACCGCTTGGGGGGGGGACGAAAGCCCTAATAAGCAGGTATATACATAAAAAAAAGTATGCAGGCTATTGCTATAATGCATTGTAAGCCGCCCTGAGTCTACGGAGAAGGGCGGCATATAAATTGGACTAATAATAAATAAATATCATAGATCTTAAGAACAATAATCTCAACCATAACATATTTAAATAGATTGTAGCCAATTTGTTGTACCAGGGGTCAGCAACCCGCGGCTCTGGAGCCACATGTGGCTCTTTTATCCCTCTGCTGCAGCTCCCTGTCACTGGTCGGCGCCACAATTTTGAGAGGAGCTTCCGGTTCGGGGCGGGGGGAAGCATGCCGTGCCAGGAGGAGACTCTATGGCAAGGGGCGGGTTTTCCGGTCGGCTCCACAATTGATAGGGCTTTTGGTTAGGACAGGTAGAGGAAAAAGGACGCTGCACTAGGAGGAAACTCTATGGTGGGGGAACAGGACTTCCGGTCGGCTGTAAAATTGAATGGGGGGCTTCTGGTTAGGACCTTTGTGGCTCTTTGAGGGTTTAAGGTTGCCGACCCCTGTGTTGTACCAACATAACCATTACTGCCTCTTGGCTCATTTGTCGTTAGGAAGACTCCTTAAAGCTAAGTGGAGGATATTCACAATATCATTAAGATGCCCAGAAGACTTAAGGGTGCCCTTTACTCAGTTGGCACATTGCATAGTTAGCAGAAAAGGGCCGCTGGAGAAATGGGATGCCAAGTTGTTATTGATTTACTTTCAAATAGTGTATAAATGGCCCTTTGCGAAGATAATTACCAAAATTTCTGTCCAAATAAAAGCCCAGCACTTCATCAATATCAGATTGCCTTAATCACCTAAATATATATGCTTGTGTGTGTGGATGTGTGTCCTCTTTGCCTTAGATTTATAAATATTATACCTTGAACACTGAATCCTCTGTTAGAGCATGTCTTCATGGGCCTGCCCAGATGGTTAGCTTTAAACATTGATCTTTCCTACTAAGAGTAATTCAAACAAACATCCCTCTTACTTCAGGCCTTCACACATAAACAAAGCTGTACCACACGCAGGCTCTGAGCAGCCCAGGGAAATGTGTTAACCAAAGATGGAAAAGGGATTTTTATCTGGTAGGGCGATGGACATTCATCCCGAAATAAGACAAGGGAGCATCTTCTGACCTTGCTGATAGTGCAGACCAGGGATGTATCAGATATACTCCAGCATAACATAGAACGGTTTTAAAAGGTAGGATGCTAAGAATGATTGCATCCAAAAGGTACGTCTAGTCTCGTGAAAAGAAGGATTAGGGGTGACATGATAGCAGTGTTCCAATATTTGAAGGGCTGACCCAAAGAAGAGGGAACCAACTTTATTCTCCAAAGCATCAGAAGACAAGACAAGAAGCAATGGGTGGAAACTAATCAAGGAGAGAAACCACTTAGAACGAAGGAGAAATTTCCTGACAGTTAGAACAATTAATCAGTAGAACAACTTGCCCCCTAGAAGTTGTGAATGCTCCAACACTGGAAGTTTTTAAGAAGAGATTGGACAACCATTTGTCTGAAATGGTATAGGGTTTCCTGCCTGAGCAGGGGGTTGGACTAGAAGACCTCCAAGGTCCCTTCCAACTCTGTTATTCTATTCTATTAGATCAAGAACCCAAAGGGTTCCAGGTAGTGAAATAGCACATTGGGAGTAGAGGTTTAGGTCCCTTCCAATTCCGTTAAAAAGTAAAGGTAAAGGTTCTCCTCGCACATATGTGCTAGTCATTCCCAACTCTAGGGGGCAGTGCTCATCTCCGTTTCAAAGCCAAAGAGCCAGCGCTGTCTGAAGACGTTTCCATGGTCATGTGGCCGGCATGACTAAACACCAAAGGTGCACGGAACGCTGTTATTTTCCCACGAAAGGTGGTCCCTATTTTTCTACTTGCATTTTGATAAGTGCTTTCGAACTGCTAGGTTAGCAGAAGCTGGGACAAGTAATGGGAGCTCACTCCGTTACGCGGCACTAGGGATTCGAACTGCTGAGCGTCTTAGCCACTGAGACACCGTATCCCTTCACCAAAGCTGCATGGAGGAGACTAGTGTTTATCCTTCAGTGTTACAGAGCCTGCTGACTGTAGCATTCTCTTTAGAACCAAAATGTTTGTTTTACAACCATGACTTTCTCTTAATGACCACCATTAAAAAGGTTGTAAAAATGGGTCCAGTCACACGGCAATCTGCTTTATGACCGTTGTGACATAACTATAATAGGCAGATTGGATTACAGTCGTAAATCAAGGACTTGACAACTAACTCACCTTGATAGCCAGCTGCAGTGTTGCACATTTACATGTTGCCGTCTATATATTTTTTTCCACAGAAATTGTCTTTTGGGGCTGGTTTCACCCTTGTTCTTCTCTAAACCGCTGCTTACGAAATGGTTTTTCATTTGGTACAGATAGTTCTTAACCTACGACCACGACTGAGCCTAAAGTTTATGTTGTTAAGTGAGACAGTTGGCAAGTCACTTGTTAAGTGAATCACGGCAGTTCTAAGTTAGTAACCTGGTTGTAAAGCGAATCCAGCATTCCCCATTGATTTTCCTTGTCAGAGGGTCGCAAAAGGGGATCACGTGACCTTGGGACGTAGCAACGGTCTTAAGTATGAACCGGTTGCCAAGCATCTGAATTTTGATCACACGACCGTGAGGATGCTGCAAAGGTCATAACTGTGAAAAATGGTCACAGCATTGAAAAACGGTTCAATGCCGTTGTAACTTTGACGGTTGTAACAACTAAATGAACTGTTGTAAGACAAGAATTACCTATATTCTTTCCTTTTTCATGAAACCTTTCTTTCAATGACTTTATCACTCATCCAGGCTCATAAATGTGAACACCCAAATGGTTTTTTGCCTCAGACTGGATGGGGAAAGGAAGGGAAAGCAGTGGGACGGCCATCTTGATTTCTCTGGCCTATTTCTTATTTAGACCAACAGATGTAGAGTTTGTTTGTTTGTTTGTTTGTTTGTTTGTTTGTTTGTTTGTTTGTTTGTTTGTTTGTTTGTTTATCTATCTATCTATCTATTTATTTATTTAGAAGAGAAAAAGAATTTTACGGACAAGAAAGAGAACAAGAAATATGGTGTTTCAAAATGACAAAGCAACATGTAGACCTGAAACCAGAGATATTTTTGTTGGGCATTCTACCAGAAAAATATGATAAATTTCAGTGGTGAAATTTTCATTTTTTTTGACTACCAATTCTGTGGGCGTGGCTTGGTGGGCGTGGCTTAGTGGGCGTGGCAGGGGAAGGATACTGCAAAATTTCCATTTCCACCCCATTCCAGGGGGAAGGATATTGCAAAATTCCCATTCCCTCCCCACTCTGGGACCAGCCAGAGGTGGTATTTGCCAGTTTTCCGAACTACTCAAAATTTCCGCTACCGGTTCTCCAGAACCTGCTGGATTTCACCAATTGTATTTGCGCAACAATGGGAAAATGATGAGATTCTGTTTGAGGGGAATGTAATTAAGAAAATATTTCGAATGCGCAGAAATGGATAGACTAACGCTTACTATTAAGGACAAAGAAGAAACTGAGTATTTTTTGATATGGGACATATTTTATCAATGGCTAGATAACAGAAACAGAAGTTAGAAAGAAGGAGATATTAAAAAAGGAAATGCTAAAGTAGAGAGTTGTTAAAGAAGATGATCTTAACTATTATTGTTATTATATTATTATATTAATAAACACCACAACAAATTTGTGGATTATGATTGTTTAAAAATAACTGTACCCAGACCACATACTGTTTGATGAAAATTGATTGTTATATAAATAAAACAAATTTTTTAAAAAAGAAATATGGTGTTCCCATATATATGTGTATGTGTGTGTGTTGTGTATGTGTGAACACGTGTGCACCCAGGTTCTGTGATGTTTCCTTTTTTCTTTTTTTTTTATTTCCACACCCTATGGCTTTTCCGGTGTAATCTTAGCAAAATGAAAGGACATTTCTTTCGCCCCTGATCAATCATAACATCCCAACCAACCCATGGCCATGAAATTGTATGCATCATTTAAGACTTTGATGCTGAACTGACTTCATCGTTAAGAATGTCTTGGCAAGATGGCAACCCCTGCTGTCAAAAATGGAATTCCGATTTAAAAGGTCTCTTTCAAAGGCAGATTGTCGTTTTCACTTTTTCAACCATCCTCCAATTTTTTGTTTTTGTTTTTTTTTTAAAGAGGGGGAATTAAAAACACAGTGCTGATTATTCTCACAATACAGCCAAAAGACGAACAGAGGTAGATGCAAGCATTTCGTATTGATTCTTCAGTACCTACATTACAATAACACGGTTAAAATCAGTCTCAAATATTATTATTCTCATAATAATATTTGATAATAATAATATTATTACTAATACCCACTAATAATAATTAATAATAATTATATACATATACATATATCCTGTTCCCCCGAAAATAAGACATTTGAGCGCATGTGCTAAAATAAGCCTCCCCCGAAAATAAGCCCTCCCCGAAAATATTTAAACACAGAGTTGGAAATCAGGTAAGATGGCAAGAGGAGCTCCATCTTGCTCCACATGCCCCAAAATAATAAGACCTCCCCGAAAATAAGGCCAAGAGCTTATTTCGGGGTTCAAAAAAATATAAGACAGGGTCTTATTTTGGGGGAAACACGGGTATAATTAATAATATTAATAATAATATTAATAATATCTGCATGGAACCCTCATTGTATATCGGACATTAATACAATTGAGCGAATCCAGAGATATTTCACAAGAAGAGTCCTCCACTCCTCTGCTCGCAACAGAATACCATATGCCACCAGGCTTGAAATTTTGGGATTAGACAATTTAGAACTACACCGCCTTCGGTCTGACCTAAGTGTAGTACACAAAATTATCTGCTATAACGTCCTACCAGTCAATGACTACTTCAGCTTCAACCGCAATAATACACAAGCACACAATAGATACAACCTCAAGGTAAAACACTCCAAACTCGATTGCAGAAAATACGACTTCAGCAACAGAGTGGTCAATGCCTGGAATGCACGACGTGACTCTGTGGTTTCATCCCCAAACCCCCAAAACTTTAACCTTAGACTGTCTACTGTTGACCTCACCCCATTCCTAAGAGGTCTGTAAGGGGCGTGCATAAGCACCTACCTTCCCTGTCCTACTGTCCCCATTTATTCATATCCTCATCCTGTATTCATAATCATGTTTATACTTATATCTGTAATCTTATACGTGTTTGACAAATAAATAAATAAAATAAATAAATAAAATAATGTCGGTCAAGAACCCCATTCCAGAATTCCAGTCAAGCTCTATGGAGCTCACCTCTGTTTTCCTTCTAATCACAGATTCTAGCAACATTGCCTTTGTGCATAATGCATAAACAAAATTCCCTCCACAGTGACTGTGCTTATTTCTCCTTGGTGCAGCCAAAAAAACTCAGTTTCTCGTGCCAACACTGGTATTTAAAAAACAAATGCATGATACAAGTAGTCCTCAGATAATGACTATTCGTTTAGCAATCATTCAAAGTTAGGACAGTACTTAAAAAGTGACTTATCTGGGTTTTTTCCCCCTATTTTTGTTTATTAATTTATAATACAAAAATACAAAAGAAAATAGTAGGAAAATAAGGGAGGAAAAAGGGAAGGGGAAAGTGTGGGGCAAAGGAAAAAAAGAAAGAAAAGGCATTGACTTCCGACCCTTTGGTGCAGTTGAATAAGATAATAGCATCAAACCTCAACTTTTTTACTTTTACATGATAATATGAACCAGCCTTTTCTATAATTACAAACCTTTTTTTTTTTTGGTCTTTTAATGTCCCCATAATCCCTTGCATCGGGGTGGAGCTGGGGCAACTGAATGGAGCTGAGTGTTAACTGGCTGGATGCCCTTCCTGTCACCAATGCAGAGGTCGCAGCAGATATATTCTCATAGTGCCGAGAGAGAAAAATATCTGCCTCTACCTAGAATCGAACTCACAGCCTCCTGATTATGAGGCAAGAGCTCCACCTCCAGGCCACCGCACCACTCAACAACAAGCCTATTAATCGGTAAAATCCAAAATCAATGTTTCATTTTTTTTTCCCCATCTGGGTAGTTACCCTCATTTCGCAAAATGATGTATAATTTTATGACTAGTAGTCACCATTTTCTTGCCTTCTCAGATGCCTCCATTCGGTCCCAAAAGAAGATCTCATGAGGAAACAACCCTGAAGTCTTTTCAAAGGCAACTTTTCCTGACAGTTGTTGTTAGTTGCGAACATAACCTGCTGGATTTCACCCCTGGTTGACCCTCTGCTTCCGTGTAGCAGCTACAGAGAATTGCTATCCGTCAGCCCTAGTCCTTCTCTTCATTAGACTACTAAAACAACCAGGGGTGGGTTCTAAATGTTTTTACTACCGGTTCTGTGGGCGTGGCTTATTTTGTGGGTGTGGCTTGGAGGTCATGTGATTAGGTGGGCGTGGCTACCTGGTCAGAGTCATTTCTGGAAGGTCCTTGCACTTACGACCACGTCCTCGCACTTATGACCCAACTCATTTGTTTGCTTTTAACACTGATCAGCTGTAGGACGGCCCTTTGAAGCCCTGCGGCAAGAGTTTAAACAGTTTTTTTCCCTCTAGTCATCAGCTGGGACTCAGGAGGCAGCAATAGATTGGGGGTGGGACCAAATAAAAGGTAAGAATAACGTGGGTGGGGGGATGGGGGGGAGAACCGGTTCGGTGATGTCATATCGTCACTGCTACCGGCTCAGCCAAACCGGACCGAACCAGGAGGAACCCACCACTGAAACCAACCCAGTCCTTGCCACTGTTCTTCATATGTTTTAGCCTCTTAATCATTTTTGTTGTTCTCCTCTGCACTCTTTCTAGAGTCTCAACATCTTTTTCATATTGTAGCGACCAAAACCGGATGCAGTATTCCAAGGGTGGCCTTCTTACCAAGACTATTTTATTTCAAACCAACAAATATTGGATTTTTACCTTAATTTTGTTTCAGTCATCATCACTGTGATCTAACGGCGCTTATATAAAAGTGGCTACAAGGTCTGTGGAAATACAGGCTTTACTATTTTTTGTTGGATTCCTGTCGTTGCCTTAAGTTTTTTCATCTCTACGTTGCCTTGAGCTTGGTCAACCAACAAAGCAGATTTGGCAGGAACCACAGTGGCCTCTAGTGGCCAATAGCCCCAGAACCCCAGCTGGGTTTGAAGAGGTGCACAGAAGCTGTATTGCTTGATATACGCAGCCGTTGCATCCATACTTCATTATATAGATTCATCTCTGATTGAAGTGGTGGAAAGCATGCCTGATTTATTGTCATTTTAGGCTCAACGATGGCTAAATAATTGTAGGAAACACTATCAATCACCAGTGTGCAAATTACCCTCCTCTAATTTTATATTTTTTTGAAGCAGTAACAACGGCAAAAACAATTTGCCCTTTGCATTTTTTTCCCCAGACTTTCCAGGGCAGTAAGAAAAGAAAGCATGTATCTTAAAAGAAAACTACTCTCTGGCAATGCATATACCGTGTTCATGAAAATAAGGTATGAAAAAAGTATGGTATGAAACAAAAATTATATCTCCTGGAAAAATTGCAAATGAGTCAGAGGTGGTATTCAGCAGGTTCTGACCAGTTCTGGAGAACCGGTAGCAGAAATTTTGAGTAGTTCGGAGAACCGGTAAATACCACCTCTGACTGGCCCCGCCCCCATCTATTCTCTGCCTTCTGAGTCCCAGCTGATCAGGAGGAAATGGGGATTTTGCAGTAACCTTCTCCTGGAGTGGGGAGGGAATGGAGATTTTACAGTATCCTTCCCCCGGAGTGGTGTGGGAATGGAGATTTTACAGTATCCTTCCCCTGCCACACCCACCAAGCCATGCCATGCCACGCCCACCAAGCCACACCCACAGAACCGGTAGTAAAAAAATTTGAATCCCATCACTGAAATGAGTTTTGAGAAAGATAGGCCAAAGAAACACATATTTTAAAGCAAACTTTTTTTTTAAATAAAAAAATGCAAGTTCAACTGTAGGAAGTTAGCACCCACCTCTCTCCTAGAAGATGAAATATTTTACAAAATATTAAAAGGGCAGAATATTTCCCCTAAAAGGGAGGCAGAAACTCAGCCCCCCCCCCACCTTTGTCAATGGGCCATTAAGGCCTGGGCCAGTCTATTCTATATAACAAAGATCTACCTCCTTCAGGCAGAGCCATAGTAAAAATTGCCCAAAGCCCTTTCATTGCATCATCACCCAGCAAGAGTCAACCAAGCCTGGGACTCAAAAGACAACCTACAAAGTTACCCCTGCATGGCCCTATGGGAGTCTGACAACCAATCAGAACTCAAACTCAAATTCAAAGCCCAACAGAGGGCATAAAACCCAGGGACTCTCAGCATCTCGGTCCTTTTTTGCCCAGGATCTCAAGCCATGAGATCCTGTTCATCAATAAACCTTATTTCCAAGCAACTTCCATGAATCCAGTGTCTTTTTCCCTGCTTGGAACTGAACCCAGATGGACATTTCTTCCAACACAACAATCCAAACTTGATAAATCTACAAAAATGGAAGAAAACTAAAATGCATATATTCTTATTAGTGCCTGTAGCATTAGTATGTAAACATTATAGCAGTTGGTCTACATATTTTTGTAGATTTGGTCTTTTTCATTACGGTATATGCATATTGTTTACCACTACTATAGGCTTATTTGATGGTGTTTATATTTACAAAGTAAATATACTTTATTTTTTATTCTCATGCTGCAAGCCAACAGGTAATTTTCATGGAAAAATAGAAAAGGGGAAATCTCACTGAATTTATCCAATAAAACAATACGTTCTCAGACAATTTCTCAGGGTTGGGGGGGTCAACATTTGCAGCAATACCAGCAGACCCTCTTTTTCTATCGGTATATTACAAAAATGCTTACTGTGTTTATCTGTTTTCTGTTCGTACCCTCAATTTAGACCAAATGGTACATTATATACCACAACAGTTTTTGAATCAAGGCACCTCAAGACTGCTAACTTAAAGAATGGAATGCATAAAAATCCGAGACTCATTACTCGAGCAAAACTGAAATGTCCACAATCTTCATATCAGGATTATTCACAAGTTTATGGCCATTGCAGTGTTTCCATAGTCACGTGACCATAATTTCCGATGCTTCCTGCCAGCTTCCCACAAGCAACATCAATGGGGAAGCCTGCAGGAAGTCAGAAGTCGCTTCCACTACCATTCCTTTTTCCCTGCCCATGATCATTCTGTTTCGGTAAGTAAATATTGTCTTATTATTAAGTGGAAGAAAGTGGGGACAAAACAACAGGAAATGGTCATGTAAACCAGACAATATTAACTAGGAAAAACCCTAGAAACACTAGGAAAATCAACAGGTCTTCAACTGATAGAATAGACTCGAATTCCTAATTGGCCAAGTGTGATTGGACACAACAAGGAATTTGTCTTGGTGCATACGCTCTCGGTGTACATAAAAGAAAAGATACATTCGTCAAGAATCATGAGGTACAACACTTAATGATAGTCATAGGGAAACAGTCAATATAAATCTTAAGGATACCAGCAACAATGTTATAGTCATACAGTCATAAGTGGGAGGAGATGGGTGATAAGAACGATGAGAAGATTAATAGTAGTGCAGACTTAGTAACTAGTTTGACAGTGTTGAGGGAATTATTTGTTTAGCAGAGTGATGGCGTTTGGGAAAAAACTTGTTCTTGTGTCTAGTTGTTCTGGTGTGCAGTGTTCCATAGTGTCGTTTTGAGGGTAGGAGTTGAAACAGTTTATGTCCAGGATGTGAGGGGTCTGTAAATATTTTCACAGCCCTCTTTTTGACTCGTGCAGTATACAGGTCCTCAATGGAAGGCAGGTTGGTAGCCATTGTTTTTTGGCACTGAAAAAAAGTGACTTATAACCGTTTTTCACACTTACGACCATTGCAGCATTCCCCCACCCAAGGTCACGTGATTTACATTCGGATGCTTGACAATGGACTCACATTTACGAAGGTTGCAGTGTCCTGGGGTCCTGTGATCCTCTCTTGCGACCTTCTGAAAAGCAGAAGTCAATGGGGCAACCCGATTCACTCAACAACCGTGTGATTAATTGAAGAATTGCGGCGATTCGCTTAAGAAATGGGAGGAGAAAAATCGCAGTGGGGCAAAATTCACTTAACAACATAAATCCTGGGCTCAATTGTGGTCATAAGTTGAGAACTATTTGTATTGAACGGCTGTAATTACATGGTACTTTTGCTCCGCTTCGAGAAGGTCCATTTAACCTTTTCCATTGCAGAGAAATGACAATATTGGTGAATTAAGTATATCTTGAAGGGAAGTTTATTAAATTAGCCTAATACCTTAATGCATGATCAATGACAATGTGTTTACTGATTTTTTTTCCTGGGGGTCCGAAGTGACTTTTCATTAGGCATTCGGAGAGCCTTAGCAATGATCAGCTATCCATTTTAGTGTCATTTCTAGCTTTGTATGCTTATGGAAGAAAAATGAGTCCTTGCCAGTCCATCGCTGGGTCAATGATTTGAGGGCAATCCGAAAGGCTTTGGCATCAGCATTGGAGGAAATTGCACTTTCTAACACTCATCAATATGGATTGCGTGGCTTTTAAAACCACATGCAAATCGCTATTAGGTAGCCCTGGCTATATGTTACAGCAGGGACTTTAGCACAGAATAGAATAGAATAGAATAGAATAGAATAGAATAGAATAGAATAGAATAGAATAGAATAGAATAGAATAGAATAGAATAGAATAGAAAATATGGAATGGAGTAGAGTGGAGTGGAGTGGATTGGAGTGGAATGGAATGGAATGGAATGGAATGGAATAGAATTCTTTTTTGGCCAAGTGTGATTGGACACAAAAGGAATTTGTCTTAGGTGTATATGCTCTCAGTGTACATAAGGAGAATAAAATACATTCATCAAGAATTAAAAGGTACAAACTTAGTGATAGTCAAGGTTACTAATAAGCTATAAAATCGTACTAGGAAACAAATAAAAAATAATATAAATTGAAAGATACAAGCACATGGTTATAGTAATAAGTGGGAAGAGATAGATACTAGTAAGGAAGAAAAGAATAATAGTAATACAGTCTTAGTAAATTATTTGACAGTGTTATGGGAATTAGTTGTTAAGCAGAGTGATGGCATTTGGGGAAAAATTATCCTTGTGTCTAGTTGTTCTGGTGTGCAGTGCTCTATAGCATCGGTCTGAGGGTAGGAGTTGAAACAGTTTATGTCCAGGATGTGAGAGGTCTGTAAATATTTTCACAGCCCTCTTTTTGACTCGTGCAGTATACAGGTCCTCAATGGAAGGCAGGTTGGTAGCCATTGTTTTTTCTGCCGTTCTAATTATCCTCTGAAGTCTGTTTCTGACTTGTTGGGTTGCAGAACAGAACCAGACAGTTATGGAGTTGCAGATGACAGACTCAATAATCCCTCTGTAGAACTGAATCAGAAGGCTTTATCTTCTGGCCTTATATAAATGCATATTAACATTTTCTAGGTTCTACGGGTAATCCTCAGTTTACAGCCACAATTGAGCTCAAAATTTCTGCTGTTAGGTGAGACATTTGTTAAGACAGCTTTGCCTATTTGCATTAACAGAGAGGGATACGAGACCATATCTGCATCCCATGGTCCCAGTAAGAACCACAGAATTCTGTATCCAGATTTGGTCACTACACTATAAGAAAAAGATGTTGAGATTCTAGAAAGAGTGCAGAGAAGAGCAACCAGGATGATTAGGGGACTGGAGGCTAAAACATACAATGAACGGTTGCAGGAACTGGGCATGGCTAGTCTAGTGAAGAGAAGGACCAGGGGAGACATGATAGGAATCTTCCAATATTTGAGGGGCTGCCACAGAGACCCCAAAGGTCAGATAATAATGGATAGAAACTGATCAAGGAGAGATTCAACTTAGAAATAAGGAGAAATTTTCTGACAGTGAGAACAATCAACCAATGGATCAGAAGTTGCCTTCAGAAGTTGTGGAAGCTTCATCCTTAGAAGCTTTCAAGAAGAGACTGGACTGCCATCTGTCAGAAATGGTGTAGGGTCTCCAGCTTGGGTGGGTGGGGGTTGGACTAGATGACCTACAAGGTCCCTTCCAACTCTGTTATTCTGTTCTGTTCTATTAAGCCCCATTTTATGACCTCTCTTGCCACCATGGTTAAGTGGATCCCTGTGGTTGTTAAGTTAGTAACACGGTTGTTAAATGAATCTGGCTTCCCAGTTGACTTCGCTCGTCAGAAGGTCGCCAAAGGGAATCACATGACCCCTGGGGGGGGGATACTGCGATAGTCATAAATGCGAGTCATTTGTCAAGCATCAGAAATGTAAATCACGTGACCACGGGGACGCTGCAATGGTCGCAAGTGTGAAACACAATCATAAATCACCTTTTCTGCTGCCAATGTAACTTTGAACGGTCACTAAATGAACTGTCGTAAGTCGAGGACTACCTGTATTGGAGAGAATGCCATCCAGATCTTCATTTGAGTTCTTCATTCTCTGAGTTCTTCCACCAGACCAGTGGTGAAATCCAATTTTTTTTTACTACCGGTTCTGTGGGCGTGGCTTGGTGGGCATGGTGTGGCTTGGTGGGTGTGGCAGGGAAAGGATGCTGCAAAACCCCCATTCCCTCCCCACTTCTGGGGGAAGGCTATTGTGAAATCTCCATTCCCACCCCACTCCAGGGGAAGGATATTGCAAAATCTCCATTCCCACCCCACTCTGGGGCCAGCCAGAGGTGGCATTTGCCGGTTTTCCGAACTACTCAAAATTTCCGCTACCGGTTCTCCAGAACCTGTCAGAACCTGCTTTGATTTCACCCGTGCATCAGACCTTTGCCCAATAAGACATCCGTGGCTGCTCTGGGGGACTAAACGCTGCCTGAAATCAGAAGTGAAGCAGTTAAAGGGGGGTGGGGGGGAAGAGGCATGTTTACTAAAGTTGATAGCCCCAGAGGCTCTGCTTTCTATCGCTCCCTCTCTCCATCTTCGTAAAACCACACCGAATTGATGGAATGGCCCGGACTTGATCTTCAGGGCAATATGTCTGATGGCATTGCTGGATTGATAAATTGATTCAAAACTATTACCATGGTGAAAAAAGCAATAAGGTCATAAAAATTGCATCAGCTGGCTAAGTAAATCCTGGCATTTCATGACAAGTAATGCAGAAGAATTGGAAGAGGAGCCGGGCATGAGGCTGAATGAGTGAGCGAGAAATGACTTTCGAGGGCTCATCTTTGTCAATCTATTCTTCCTGCCAGCAATTCATGCCTTCGCATAGGGCCACTTCATTATGAGGAAATAACTGTACACTTCTAGCATATTCCTGGCCGTCCCTGGCCGCCCCTGGAGGACCCTTAGCTGCTTAATACCTCATCATGGGCTCCATTGAACACTTTAATCTGCACTTGTGTGATCAATAGAATACTGGTGTAAATTAAAAGGACCATTCCGTGTAATCAAGGCGGGTTAATGCTCATTTTGAAAACCATTATTTGTGGAAGGCGTTTAGGGAGGAAATTACCACGCGCCAGGGCCCGAGACGGATGCAACTCGGGGCGCTGATTTGAAAAGAAGCTCCCTCTTCTTTTTTCTTAGGCACCTTCCCGGCCACCCCCTCACCCTCCTTTTCATTTCGGTGATTTTTATACGGGCGTGGGGTGGAATGGTCATTAGAAATTATAGAGGAGGTGGGGGAGGCTGGGGAAGAGAAGGGGAGGTAACAGGGAAGGCCTGAAAAGAATAGATCTCCCTCTTTGCCGTGCCGAACCAGCCCTTCGTTGCCGGCAAGAAAATGAAATTTCCCACTGTTCTATTTCGGTGGCAAATTCAATTACTGTGGGGACTTGTTCAAAGGGGTATAACTTCCAAGAGGCAGAAATTGAAAACCTGGCAGCTAATGAAATGGCAAATGACTAGTAAGTTCAGACAAGGGCCGTCCGTCAGAGCAAATGACTGCCAAAAAATCGCCCTCCTCTTTTGGCATCAAAACCCAGTTTCTTTCTCTCTCGCCCAACACCCCTGTGCCCAGGAGTGGGTTCTACTTACTTTTACTACCGGTTTGCAACGGGGCCGCGCGCGTGCACACTCTTCTGCGCATGCACAGAAGTGTTCTGATGACATTGAGGTCGGTGGGCGGGGCCTCCTGCCGGTTTTGCTACCGGTTCTATGGAACCGGTGCGAACCAGGGGCAACCCACCACTGACTGCGCCCCTCCCTCCCCTTGGACGTTGACCATTATTTAGGCCAGGTGCAGGGGGTGGGTTTCACATATTCTTACCACTGGTTCACTGCGTGTGCACACTCACACTGTGGGCGCGCACGCCTTCCACACATGCACCCGGCCTTCCGCGCATGCACCCGGCCTCAAAAATGTGACTAAATAGGACGGCATTACATCCAGACGGGTGGGCAGCCGCCGCTACCAGTTTGCTTGAACTGATCCAAACTGGCTGAATACCACCTCTGGCCAGGTGCTACCTCCATCATTTTTTGTTTTACTGTAGAACAGGGGTGTCAAACTCAAGGCCCCTGGACCAGATCTCGCCCGTGGGGTGCTTAGATCTGGCCCATGGGGCCACCCTGGAACAGCGAGGGACTGGCCCGCAGTGCTTCTGCAAGCAACAATGGAGCTTCCGTTTTCGTTGGCAGAGGGTTGCAGGAGGCCATCGCAGCCGGAAACAGCTCGGGAACCCGTTCTCACTAGCAGGCTACCACAGGCACCCCCAACATGGGTGACATCGAGCTGGCCATGCCCCCCCTGGCCAGGCTCACCCCGACCCCCTGAGGTCAAACACAACCCTGATGCGGCCCTCAAAGAAATCGAGTTTGACACCCCTGATGTAGAATAATTATCCCGGATGCTCAACTTGTATTTGCTGGTTTGATTTGTGCAGGGTAGCGAGCAGGAAGTACAGCCAATCTCATGTCCTATATTCCACCTGCCTGCCATGTCCCAACGTTCTTAGCCCCTTGAACTTGTTCATTGCAAGTCCAGGTAGTCCTTGGCTTACAACTATCCGTTTAATGACTGTTCGGAGTTACAACAGCACTGGAAAAAAAAGTGACTTTCACACTTACGACTGTCGCAGCATCCCCACAATCAAAATTCAGACATTTGGCAACAGGCATATATTTATGACGGTTGCAGTGTCCCAGGGGGGTCATGTGAAATCAACTTTTGCAGCCTTCTAACAAGCAAAGTCAATGGGGAAGCTGGATTCACTCAACAACTGTGTTGCTAACTTAACGACCTCAGTGATTCACTTAGCAACAATGCAAGAAATGCCATAAAATGGGGCTTAAAAGAACAGAACAGAATAACAGAGTTGGAAGGGACCTTGAAGATCATCTAGCCCAAGCCGCCCGCCCCGCCCCCACCGAAGCAGGAGATCCTATACCATTTCTGACAGATGGCAGCCTAGTCTCTTCTTGAAACCCTCCAGTGATGAAGCTCCCACAAGCTCCGAAGGCAACCTCTGTTCCATTGGTTGATTGCTCACTCTGTCAGAAAATTTCTCCTTATTTCTAGGTTTCTATGCCAGAAAATGGGACAAAACTGACTTAACAACTGTCTTGCTCTTAGGCTCTTCCCGGCCACCCCTGCCTAAGTCCACCTCCATTTTGGCACTATTTTGTCTCAAATGTGATTGTAAGAGCCTTGGTAGTACAGGGGTTTAAGGCACCCTGTTATTAAGCTGGTTATTAAGACCAGCTGCCTGCAATTACTGCAGGGTTCGAATCTTGCCAGGCTCAAGGTTGACTCAGCCTTCCATCCTTTCTAAGGTAGGTAAATTGAGGACCCAGTTGTGGGGGCAATAAGCTGACTTTGTATAAATATACAAAAGGATGAAGGCTATTGCTGAGCACATTGTAAGCCGCCCTGAGTCTTCGGAGAAGGGCGGCATATAAATCAAATTAAAAAAAAAAAAAGTTGAGGACGACCTTATCTGAAGATTTGGGTATGGTTCTTGCAATGCCATCATGCTAATGTTGCTCAGGAATAGCCCTACATATGGAATAAGTGGCACAGCGGAGTAAGAGCCGAGGTGGCATAGTGGTTAGAATGCAGTACTGCAGGCTAATTCTGCTGCCTGCCGGCTGACTGCAATTTGGCAGGTCGAATCTCCCCAGGCTCAAGGTTGACTCAGCCTTCCATCCTTCCGAGGTGGATAAAATGAGGCCTCAAATTGTTGGGGGCAATAGACTGACTCTGTAAACAGCTTAGAGAGGGCTGTAAAAGCACTATGAAACGGTATATAATTCTAAGTGCTATTACTATAAGTAAAAGGAATAGCAGTGCATATAAAGCTTCCCCCAAACAGAAAATTTGCAGAGATAAAATGTTCTCTTGCAACTGGACTCAGAAGTCTCAGGGTGATTATGTGTGAGTCCATCCCTGAAGCATTCACTTATCACGGAGAATATTTCCACATTTAAAGCTAGATTACCGTTCTGCACGAAGGAAACCAGCACCAGAAAGAAGGATTCTAAGCTAATCTTCTCTGAGATACTCAATTTATAAATATTATGTCATTTTTATATTGGCAAAGCTTTTCATATTTCAACCTTTTTCACAACTGCACATGTGCAGGCATTTGCAGAAATGTTTCTAGTTATAAATTGTAGATAGTGTGGGGCAGGGGGGAAATCCAGCAGGTTCTGACAGGTTCTGGAGAAACGGTAGCGGAAATTATGAGTAGTTTGGAGAACCGGCAAATACCACCTCTGGCTGGCCCCAGAGTGCGGTGGGAATGGAGATTTTGCAGTATCCTTCCCCTATCACGCCCACCAAGCCACGCCCACTAAGCCACACCTACAGACTACAGGTAGTAAAAAAAATTTGATTTCACCACTGGTGTGGAGGGGAAACAGCCCTGTACAAATGCAGATTTGCTATCTCATCTGCTTGTCTTGAACTAAAAGAACACACTAATAAGGAGGTGGGACAAAAGAATACAGGACCAGGGGTGAAATTCAGCAGGTTCTGACAAGTTCTGGAAAACCGGTAGCAGAAATTTTGAGTAGTTCAGAGAACCGGCAAATCCACCTCTGGCTGGTCCCAGAGTGGGGTGACAAGCCGGATTTCATCGCTGGTTTTAGTGCTTCCCTTCCCTTCCCATTTACTGGTCCATTCTAAAGTACAAGAAATAAATAAACAAATCCTAAACTCAGGAAGGAAAAGTATTTTGGAAAGGCTAAGTGACTAGGTAGGCTAATAATAATAATAATAATAATAATAATAATAATAATAATAATAATAATAATAATAATAATAATAATAATAATAATAATAATAATAATAATTTTATTTCTATACTGCTCAGGGCAATGTACAGCCTATTAAAAACACAAAACAACATCAGTTAAAATAGTTTAAAATTATTAAATAAATTCGGCTAAATTTTAAAACCCCAGAAATTTAAAACCCAATTTAAAATTGTTATGTTGATAGCCCAGCCTGGCGGAACAACAGGGTCTTGAGTGCGCAACGAAATACCCGGAGGTCGGAGATCTTACGTATTTCCGGGGGCAGTTCATTCCACAGGGCTGGGGCACCCACAGAGAAGGCCCTCCCCCTGGGTGTCGCCAGCCGACATAACTTGGCCGATGGCACCCTGAGGAGGCCCTCTCTGTGGGAGCGAACTGGCCGGTGAGAGGCTATTGGTGGCAGAAGTCGGTCTCGAAGGTACCTGGGTCCTATGCCATGGAGCGCTTTAAAGGTGGTGACCAGCACCTTGAATCGCACCCGGAAGACCACTGGGAGCCAGTGCAGCTCGCGCAGGAGGTGTGTCACATGGGCGCAACGAGTTGCGCCCATAACCACCCGCGCGGCCGCATTCTGGACCAGCTGGAGCCTCCGAGTGCTCTTCAAGGGGAGCCCCATGTAGAGAGACTTAGAGTAGTGTTTTTATGGGGTCTTAAGAAGAATGGCTCAAGGCAGTCCAGAAGCTGTTATGAGGATGAGGCATTAAGATATGACAACGCTCCTGGAAGCTATAATAAATGTGTTTTCCAGCTAAATGATCCAGTTATTAGCATATTTTTCTGCTGAACGTCTTCATGTGCTTATAAAATTATTGATTTTTCAGTAAAACATAGACACCTTTCTGCCTTTGAGAGTCCACTTCTTAAAAATTCTCTACAAGTAAGAAGATGGCACAAATTGCAAGGGCGCATTTCTGATCCTCGGGTCGACGGGCATCCTGCTGTTTTTGCTTGCTAAGGACTAAAGCAACTCTAACAGGATAGGTAAAGAACGTGGTTTCGTGCTGAAGGGACTGGCATCTAAATGTAATGCTAGAGAGCAGCTGCCAGTCTCTACAATGATCAGCTGGGTCAGGAGTGTCAAACGCGATTTCGTTGAGGGCCGTATCAGGGTTGTGTTTGACCTCGGTGGGCTGGGTGGGTGTGGCCAGCTCGACGTCATTCGTGTCGGGGGCGCCTGTGGCAGCCCAAGCGCTCTGCCAGAGAAAATGGAGCTCGGTCCTTCGCCGTTTCCAGGGCAACCCTGTGGGCCAGATCCAGTGTTAGGATTCAGCCGGTTCGTACCACTTCGGGAGAACCGGTTGTTAACTTTCTGGGCAGTTTGGCAAACTGGTTGTTGGAAGAAATCATTAGGGCAGAGAACCGGTTGTTAAATTACTTGAATCCCACCACTGGCCAGATCTAAACATCTCGCGGGCTGGATCCAGCCCGCAGGCCTTGAGTTTGACACCCCTGAGGTAGGTGGACAAATGGCTGCTTTCAGACAAGTGCCTATATTTGTGATTGGCACTGGCAGAAAAAGCCAGCAGTTGGCATAGGTAAGCAACTGCTTAAGATCCTAATACTTACCATTGGCATCTACATATTTTTTTTTTTAAACGACAAAAAGCAAAGCAAATCCAGTCCAGAATTCTGCAAATTGAAGCTTCCTGGCAACTAACCAGAATAATTGGCGGTCCTCGACTTACAACTTATGACTTACGACCAGTCGCTTAGTGATTGTTCAAAGTTCCAATGGACTCAAAAAAGGGGACTTAGTGCAACCTGGATATAAAGTTCCGATGGTCACCTCACCTGACCCTACTCCAGGCCCTCAGCAAAACAGCCAGATTTACCGCTATTTGCAGCATCCTGCAGTCACATGACCACTTTTTATAACAATTTTGTCAAAAAAAACCTTCCAGGAGTTGCTTTTGGGTTTGGGCAAAATCATGCCCATAGCAACCTATTGGTTCACTTGACAATCATGTTGTTCATTTTATGACTACCATGTTTGCTTAATGAGAGCACCTCAAAAAACTTCTAAAATTGGGTCAGTCACATGAC
Organism: Pantherophis guttatus; assembly: GCF_059756535.1. NCBI lineage: Eukaryota > Metazoa > Chordata > Lepidosauria > Squamata > Colubridae > Pantherophis > Pantherophis guttatus. The sequence goes on along the minus strand of NC_142070.1, from coordinate 11,974,301 downwards.
CAACCTGTTTTACTATCATTGGTCCGCAGGGTCCATTACGGTTATAACATGAGGGCTACCTGTATTCTCTTCTCTCCTCCCTCTTGTTTCCTCTCCTCTCTTCTTTTCTCCTCTCCTCTCCCCTCTTCTCCTCTCCTCTCCTTTCTTCTCCTCTCCTCTCCTCCCTTCTCTCCTCTCCTCTCCTCTCCTCTCCTGTCCCCTCCCCACCCCTCCCCGCCGCTCCCCTCCCCTCTCCTCTCCTCTCCTCTCCTCTCTTCCCTTCCCTTCCCTTCCCTTCCCTTCCCTCCCCTCCCCTCCCCTCCCCTCCCCTTCCCTTCCCTCCCCTCCTCTCCTCTCCTCTCCCCTCTTCTTCTCTTCTCCCTTCCCCTTGCCTCTTATTCAAAATATTTCATGACAATAAATGTCATGGAAATGCAACTCTGCTTGAAAATAGAGTTTTGGGACTGAAAAGCTGCAACGGCTAGGACAGTTTTAATCCAACAGCTCATGTCAACAGGCTAAGTCCTGCTTGTCATTCATACACTTGACTGGCAGGCTTGCTTCATCAAACTATTATAGTGCCGAAGTAATGAGTACTGCCATCTGAGGGGGGAAGGGAGTCTCCCCAGTTTGGCAATGTCAGCCATTTCACTGTTACCTATCCTAATCATAGCAATTGTAACACAGCGACAGGCAGAGAGAGAGAGAGGGAGGGAGAGGAACAAGAAAATGAAGGCTGTATCTCCAGTAACAACACAACTTCATTTAACCTTAACAGACCAGGCCCCACTATCATTTCTTCCTGCCGCTTGGGTGTGATTATGGTGTCAGAACAGCTTCTCATTTGCAGTGTATGACAATTTCCTTGCATCTGGAAAGACACTGCCACAAGTCAATAGACTATAAATTGCCCTTTCAAATGGGATCACCTTCACTAAAGCTCGCCTGTCCTTCTCTGAAGATTTTCCATCTCTCCCTCTCTCTCCTTCTCTCTCTCTCTCCCTCCCTCCATCTCTCTCTCTCTCTCTCTCTTTCTCATATGTGCTCTTCTCCTTCTGCCTTTTCTTTCAATAATTTGTACACTTAGGCATTTTTCATCAATTTACTCTATATCTGTAACAGCTATAGCTGAAACCATCAGTCTGCATTGCTGTCATGCTATGGGAAGAGAAGAGAAGAGAAGAGAAGAGAAGAGAAGAGAAGAGAAGAGAAGAGAAGAGAAGAGAAGAGAAGAGAAGAGAAGAGAAGAGAAGAGAAGAGAAGAGAAGAGCAACAGCAATAGCACTTATATACCGTTTCACAGTGCTTTACAGCCCTCTCTAAGCAGTTTACAGAGTCAGCCTATTGCCCCCAACAATCTTGGTCCTCATTTTACCCACCTTGGAAGGAATGGGAGGCTGAGTCAACCTTGAGCCTAGTGAAATTTGAACTGCCAAATTTCAGGCAGCCGGCAGGCAGCAGAAGTAGCCTGCAGTACTGCATTCTAACCACTGTGCCACCATGGTGAATGGAATGGAATGGAATGGAATAGACTAGAATAGACTGGAAGGGAAGGGAAGGGAAGGGAAGGGAAGGGAAGGGAAGGGAAGGGAAGGGAAGGGAAGGGAAGGGAAGGGAAGGGAAGGGAGTGGAGTGGAGTGGAGTGGAGTGGAGTGGAGTGGAGTGGAGTGGAGTAGAGTAGAGTAGAGTAGAGTAGAGTAGAGTAGAGTAGAGTAGAACAGAACAGAACAGAACAGAACAGAACAGAATAGCTCTTAATAGTTCTTCAGCCGATGGTTTGGAGAAAGGTTGGCATTATTCTGTACCAAGAGATTTCACTTGGAACTGACTTTGCAGACAGAGTGTCTGCGTATATCAGAGTCCCCAAAACTTTCCAGCTCTGCAGACTGTCGGAGAAGCCGACAGGATGATTTCACACGAGCAGTAGGCATGTGCATCCAGTGCTCAGTGAAATGGAACATGCGTGCACCCACTCACCCTCTGCTCATGCAAGTGAGGATGTGGCATGCTTGCCCACCAATTCCGTGGTCCCGTTGCAAACAGTTCAAAGCCCGATATTTTCTTTGAAGATGTTTCACTTCTCATCCAAGAAGGATAAGTTTCTTGGATGAGAAGCGAAACATCTTCAAACTAAAAACGAGAAAGTCCAGTTGCCTCCTGAAAAATCACCTTTGGGACAACCATGACCTGGATGACTGAGAATCTCTACAGACTTTTAGCAATGAACACCCTTTGAATGGGTGGGAGCACTGGTGGGTTCCTCCCAGTTCGGTCCGGTTCGGCCGAGTCGGTAGCGGTGACGATATGACATCACCGAACTGGTTCTCCCCCCGCCTCCCCCTCCACCCACGTTATTCTTACCTTTTATTTGGTCCCACCCCCAATCTATTGCTGCCTCCTTAGTCCCAGCTGATGACTAGAGGGAAAAAAACTTTAAACTCTTGCCGTGGGGCTTCAAAGGGCCGTCCTACAGCTGATCAGTGTTAAAAACAAACAAATTAGTCGGGCCGTAAGTGCGAGGACTGGTCATAAGTGCGAGGACCTTCCAGAAATGACTCTGACCAGCTAGCCACGCCCACCTAGTCACATGACCTCCTAGCCACACCCACAAAATAAGCCACGCCCACAGAACCGGTAGTAAAAAAATTTAGAACCCACCCCTGGGTGGGAGTAGGAGTGGATTTCCAGAGAAAAAAATTGCAGACTACAGGAATCATTTGCACTACTCAGGTGACCCTGAGGACACAGATAAACCTCCAAGTGCTTCAACGACCCTCTAAAAGGATGCAAATGACCAGCTGTCTGCAAGGAACATAAATCCTTCCATTCCCCACCATCCTGTCAGAGCTGAAGAAGCTTCTTGGATGAGAAACGAAAGGTCTTCAAACTAAAAACGAGAAAGTCCAGTTGCCTCCTGAAAAAAACACCTTTGGGACAACCATGACCTGGAGGACTCGTGCTGGAGCCCATCCTCAGGCAACTTATCTCTAGCAAAAAACATTTTGTGTTTTTTGCAAAAAATATTGCACAAAAAAGGTAGCACCAGTGGTGGGATGCTGCCAGTTTAACAACTGGTTCAGTGAGAGTATGCTTCGTGATGAAAATGGAGCATTTAGAAGCTCATCTGCTCACCTTCCAAGTCAGCAACGGTAAGTAGAACAGCGAGAGGGTGGGGATCAGCTGTGCCGCATGATTGAGATGAGCTAGAAAGCAGGAAATAAAGGACAGGATAGGGCGGGTGGGCGGGGCCAACCGATCATCAGAGCTACCGGTTCACCCGAACCGGTCCGAACCAGCTGAATTTCACCTTTGGGTAGCACAGCATGTCAGGATCTGGTTGGAATGCAAAGTTGGGATGAAAGTCTTGTAAGTAAATAGTTTGATAAACAGTATGAGCATAGCAGGTGTTGTGGTCCGCCAGCAGCCTGCGGAGCTGGCAGCGGAATCGGACAGCGATGAGGCTGAGGAAGAACATGGGCCAGTCCTGGAGGCTGGGGAAGGCTCGGATGAGGGCTCTGCGTCAGAGGCACAGATGGGGCCAGGCCCATTGGGGAGTGATGTGCAGACTTCGGAGCCTCCAGAGACTGACAGTAGAGAGGCAGAGGAACAGGAGGAGCCTGTTCCTAGTGCACGTATGAGAAGAGCTGCCAGAAGGCAGGAGCAGCTAAAGCAGAGAGGACAACTCGGGAGTAGGGCCAACAGATGATTGGCCCCTCCCATAAGGCTTAAAAGACCAGCAACGGCTCTTGGGCTCTTTGTCAGAAAACAACCGTTGAGAGAATTGCTTCTCGTTTGGCTGTAGTTATTTCTTCTGTTCCTGAACTTTTGCCAAGAAAAGCCTTTGGCAGTTTGCCTAATTATCCCAAGGTCAGAGATAAACTAAAGATTGGTGTTTTGAGGACTTTGCTTTCATTTCATTTAGAATATGCAGAGAATGAGTTAATTCTCAGCTGTTTTAATAAAATCTGTTTGTTTTTTGGAACTGTTTTGCATTTTTATTTTTTTTTTGCTTTAATTTATATGCCGCCCTTCTCCGGAGACTCAGGGCGGCTTACAATGCGTTAAGCAATAGCCTTCATACTTTTGTATATTTATACAAAGTCAGCTTATTGCCCCCACAAACTGGGTCTTCATTTCACCTACCGTTGAAAGGATGGAAGGCTGAATCAACCTTGAGCCTGGTGAGATTTGAACTTGCAGTAATTGCAAGCAGCAGATGTTAATAACAGTGCTTTAGTCCACTGTACTACAGGCTCTTACAACTGTTTTGCATTTAATATCAACTACGTGGGTTCTGGGTCACAACAGCAGGAAGGAAGAATGACTTACATAGATATGTCAATAAAGTCCCTAGGAATTACACTTCATTCAAACGAGACTTTACTTGCATCAAAGGGTGGAAGATTTTCTCCCTCCCTCCCTCCCTCCCTCTCTCTCCCTCTCCCCCCCCCTCTCTCTCTCAAGTAGAGTGATTAATACATGAACTGGGTTGGCTACTCTTTCCTTCTCCTTTTTTCCTTTTTAATTCAAGAACATCATCATCCAAAGATGTTAAGGCACAGCTAAATGCTCGGGGAATGAATATTTTTTTTTAAAGTGTAATTTTAAGCTTGGCTAGTTTCCGCCTGCTATTTATTAATAGTAAAAGGTCACATTGGTTTTTACTCCAGGAAGCGTTAAAGAGAAGTCTTGAACAGACAAGCTCTTTAAATAAAATGGAGATGACCATCAAACAGGCCCTGCACTCGGCGTTGTGATTTTTCCCACAGTGAAATTTCATTGCGGGGTAAAGTTATTTGTTCGTTCATTCGTGAAATTTGTCGACAGCCGAAAGCAAAGGAGCTTTTAGGAGAGGAAGACTGGAGGACTATAGGAAGTCTTCGCTTCAAGACCTGAATTGGGACAGGAATTTCTGTTTCTAAGTGACAGGGTCCCAAAGGTGCTTTTTCAAGATGCAACTGGACTTTGTTTTTCCTTGAAGACATTTCACTTCTCAGCCAAGAAGCTTCTTCAGTTCTGAGTCAGAGTTGAATTAGCGCTCCATGGCATCGGGCCTAGCTATCTTCGAGACCGCCTGCTGCTACCGACGACCTCCCATCGTCCCGTGCGCTCCCACAGAGAGGGCCTCCTCAGGGTGCCATCAGCCAATCAATGTAGGCTGGTGACCCCCAGGGGGAGGGCCTTCTCTGTGGGGGCACCTACCCTCTGGAATCAGTTGCCCCCGGAGATAAGGAGAATCCATGACCTCAATGCCTTCCGTCGTTCCCTTAAAACCCACTTTTTCCAGCAAGCCGGGCTGGCTTAAGAAGAAATTTTAAATGTTTTAATTGGTTTGTATTTTTAATTTTGGGCCAAATTTATATATATTTTAATTGTTTTTTAATATTTGTATTTTATGTTTTTTAATTCTGGCTGTACACCGCCCTGAGTCCTCAGGGAGAAGGGCGGTATATAAATTTAAAATAAAAAAATAAAAAAATAAAAAAATTAGAACTAAAGAAGCTTCTTGGATGAGAAGTGAAACGCCTTCAAGGAAAGACAAAGTCCAGTTGCCTTTTGAAAAAACACAACACTTTGGGACAACCATGACCTGGATGATTGAGAATCGCCAAAGATATTAAGTGATAGGGTCATTAGGCAAAATATCATGTGACCACATAGCTTAGCAATGGCAGGTGCAGTAGTCCCTGTTGTGATCATTAGGCCAGGACTTCACCCTTCTCCTGCCATGGTCTGCTGGCCTCCACTTCAACGCATCCAAACCTACCTCTTCAATGATTGTTTCCTAGGCAGCATCTCTTCCCTTCTTCCTCAAGGTCATTGCCACATTGCATTACGGGTGGTCTCACTATTGAGCTGCCTCTGTAGTTTTTGACCGTGAGGGATGCAATATCCAGTTTGCTCCCTGTGTGTCTCACAGATCCAACAAAACCACCTCCAGGAATGCAGTTGCCCTGAAAACTTTGTAGTCACCTGAACAGAATCAGGATAGAACGGAACAGAACAGTACAGAACAGAACATATAATAGAGTAGGGTAGGAGTAGGAGAATGAATGGAGTGGAGTGGGGTAGAGTGGGGTAGGGTAGGAGAATGGAATGGGATGGGATGGGATGGGATGGGGTGGGATGGGATGGGATGGGATAGGATATAGGATATAGGATATAGGATATAGGATATAGGATATAGGATATAGGATATAGGATATAGGATATAGGATATAGGATATAGGATATAGGATATAGAATAGGGTAGAGTAGGGTAGGGTAGGGTAGAGTAGGGGAATGGAGTGGAGTGAAGTGAAGTAGAGTAGAGTAGGGTAGGGTAGGGTAGAGTGGGGTAGGGTAGGAGAATAGAATAGAATGGAATGGAATGGAATAGAATAGAATAGAATAGAATAGAATAGAATAGAATAGAATAGAATAGAATAGAATAGAGTAGAGTAGAGTAGAGTAGAGTAGAGTAGAGTAGAGTAGAGTAGAGTAGAGCAGAGCAGAGCAGAGCAGAGCAGAGCAGAATAGAGAATAGGGTAGGGTAGAGTAGAGTACGGTAGGGTAGGGTAGGAAAATGGAATGGAATGGAATGATAGGGCTGGAAGGGACCTTGGAAATCTTCTAGTCCAATCCCTTACCCACAGCAGGAGACCTTATATCATCCGGGACACTGCCAGGGGATACTAGAAAAAGGCCGAGAACCGTCTCTCCCCTCTAAATCAAAGAAATTCTTCTAAATTTCAGCAGGTCAATTCTTCTTTTGTTTCCTCCCCATTTCGTTCCCTACCCGGATGTAGGGCAGAGCAAGAAGGCCGCCCTTTCCTTATTAATGAGGCCGCACTGGGGTTTACTATCATTAGGGCACTGAGAAGGATGTCATTTATGGCAATTCCGGCACTTAATAGAAAAAAGGTCAAGGTGGGTCATTTTCAATTTCCACATGGCAGAGGGAGGAAAACTGGAAGCCATTCATTTGCACAAATTTGAATAATCCTTTCCCTTCCTGGGCTCATGATGCAGCTCTTCTTTCTTTTTTTTAACCTATGCTGATCTCTGCTAGGCTTTTGCAATTCTGAGAGTAGCTCCTTTGGAAAGCTCTGTTGAAGGCCGAGAGGGCCTAAAGATGCCAGGTGTGCCCAGATATTGTCTGTCTGCTCCCTACCTCCACCTCCACCTCCACCACCTTAGCTCTGCTTCTTCCTTCCTTCCTCCACCATTTTTCCTCTGCCCAGGGAACAGCCACTGCCTCTAGCGAGCTCTTAAACTTATCATAAATGTATCAAGATTGCTGTGGGCCATGAAACAGCTGTAGACAATTAATCTTTCCACAATTCTCCGGCATCAGAATTGCTCTCCGCGCAAAGTAACATCTGCCGTGCCGAAGCGATTATTCACGGGCAGCGGGTGACACCATAGTTTTATGCATAGAGGCATCAGTGGCAACGAAGCAAAATTTATAGTTTTCCCTGGTTCAGTAAGAATAACATTTCGGCTATATTAAAACATCATCCATCAGTATTGTCCCAAAGCATAGGGTCTCGTCTTCATCTGGAGAAATTAAAAAAGTATTTCTGGTAATGCTAAATTGTGTAAAGTCTGCGGTGACATTGCTTTTTGAATGTTTGTGTGTGTGAAGAGAAGGTGTCTGTGCACACGCATTCCTCTCTATGTGTGTGTATGTACGTTCAAAAGGATGAAACAAAGGTTATGCAGTGCAGTCAAGCCGAGGATTAAATGTTCTACCCAATAGTAATGATATCGGTCGGCGTCTTATTTATTCATAACCCTTGAATGCTTAATCAAAACTCTTTGAATCAAATATGGCAGCTAAAGAGGAAAAGTTATTTTACCGAGACAAAGCAATTCTTTTGGATTGAAAGAACCCGAGGAAAGGAGGGGGCGGGGGTGGGGAATCAGACGAGAGAAATCGTGAATCACTTTAGAACTCCGAAACGCAGTAAGGAAACACAAGGTCTCTAAAAGATGAAAAACTGGCTTCCCATGGAAGCATTCCAAATTTCTGTTGAAATATTTATTATTCAGGTAAAAGAAGTTTTAGTGAAAAAAGAAAAGAACCAGCCAACCCCTTTTTTAAAAAATAAAATAAAATCAGTGTTTATTTTTATCAAAAGAAAAAGTGGCTTACCGTATTTTTAAGGTATTAAGGGCCAAGGCAAGTTTTTTAATAATAAAATTATTATAAGTGATTAGTGATCCCTCCCCCACTAAACTGTTACATGGTGGGTGGGTATGTATGTACCAGGCTGTACACATTCAAGCAACCACATATAGATTTCTGTGCATGATCAGATTGATAAGTTTTATCTGTATTGACTGAAAATACTAATTATGAATCGTGAGATCTGATTATCAAACATAATTGCTGTACTTTTAAACTGGGAAGCTAAATGGAGCTATAGTTGTTCTGAAGTTGTAGAAGCCACTTTTCACTGTGCTTTGATATGTTAAGTCCGGAATTTAGAATGGCAGGTTTTCAAAGCACAAGTATCAATCGATGTCAAAGCTTCTTATATCTCATTTTTAAATATCCGTGTTTTAGAACTATATATTTAATGCATATCCAAGATATATAAAAGGTAAAGGAGTCCCTACGGATTTTATTCTGCTAGTTGTTGCTGGCTATAGAGCAGGGGTCTCCAACCTTGGCAACTTTAAGACTTGTGGACTTCAACTCCCAGAATTCCTCAGAAGATATTCCTCAGAATATCTTCGAGACCGCCTTCTACCACATAGCTCCCAGCGACCGGTAAGATCCCACAGAGTTGGTCTCCTCCGGGTCCCGTCAGCTAAACAATGCCGGCTGGTGGGCCCGTGTGGGAGCCCTGTGGCACACGGCTCTGTGGCTGCCCCAGCTCTCTGGAACCAGTTACCTCCTGAGGTCCGGACCACCCCCACCCTATTGGCCTTCCGAAAAGGGGTGAAGACCTGGCTTTTCCGGCAGGCCTGGCGCCGTTGATCTCGCTGTTGCGATCTTGTGAGATCTGGCCATGAATGGTGTGAATGAGTTTTAATGTTTTAATGTTTAAATGTTTTATAATGGTTTTCTAAATGCATTGTAAACCGCCCTGAGTCTCTAAAGAAAGGTGGCATATAAATTGAAATTATTATTATTATTATTATTATTATTATTATTATTATTATTATTAGTTAATCTTTAGTGAGATTCACAGCCTATTATTAGCTCAGCAGCTCGAGTCCTAACCAAGGACCTAGGAACTGTTAAGGTATCGTCGGAGGATGCAAACTGTTCCGAGTAAGGTGTTTTTTTGTAGAGTCAAAATGTTCAAGTCCGGCAAATTTAGAATTTCTAAATAGCGGGGTAGCCCTTTGGGTATTGCTCCGAGGGCTCCAATTACAATCGGGACAACACACGATTTCTTTTTCCACAGTCGCTCAACTTCAATTTGCAAGTCCCGGTACTTTGTAATTTTTTCTTGCTGCCAAGATGAAACTCAAATACTTTGGCCACCTAATGAGAAGGAAGGGCTCACTGGAGAAGAGCCTAATGCTGGGAAAGATTGAGGGCAAAAGAAGAAGGGGATGGCAGAGAACGAGGTGGCTGGATGGAGTCACTGAAGCAGTCGGTATGAGCTTAAATGGTGTCCGGGGGATGGTAAAGGACAGGAAGGCCTGGAGGAACGTTGTCCATGGGGTCGCGATGGGTCGGACATGACTTCGCAACTAACAACAACAACCAGCAAATAAGAACTCGTAAAAATGGAGTGATTGCCTAACGTGGTGCAATGAGAAAGTTCAGTATGAGTCAGCAGTCCATATTCTTGTTTTCTCTTTCATCCGGTGTCTGCAGGTCCTGTGTTAGCTAATTTCAGAAAGCCATTCAGAAAAGGGCCATGAGCTAGTGTTCAAGCAATGTTATATTTATTCATAAATGTTCAGGGGCATCAAGCATCGTGCATACATACGTGTATGTAATGGGATTTCACTTTCTCCTCATCCTCCTTCTCTACATGCTACCACCCAAACAAGGATTCCTGCTTGAGCAGAAAACCTCCGAGGTTCCTTCCAACTCTGCTGTCTACCATCTTAAAAACTAGAACTCTTCCTCAAAGGTTTCCTCAACCTTCTAGACTTTTATTTTATTATTTTTTGTATTTATTTGTCAAACATGTACAAGATAGCAGGTATAGGTATAAACATAAACATAAACAAAGGAAGTAAGTACAGATAAATGGAGACAGTAAGACAGGGACAGAAGGCACGCTGGTGTGCTTATGCACGCCCCCTTTTACGGACCTCTTAAGAATGGGGTGAGGTCCACGGTAGACAGTTTGACGTTGAAGCTGTGAGGGTTTGAGGCAGTGATGAAATTCAATTTTTTTTACTACCAGTTCTGTGGGCGTGGCTTGGTGGGCGTGGTAGGGAAGGATACTGCAAAATCTCCACTCCCACCCCACTCTGGGGCCAGCCAGAGGTGGTATTTGCCAGTTCTCCAAACTACTCAAAATTTCCGCTACTGACTCTCCAAACTACTCAAAATTTCTGCTACCGGTTCTCCAAACTACTCAAAATTTCCACTACCGGTTCTTCAAACTACTCAAAATTTCCACTACCAGTTTGCCAAACTACTCAAAATTTCCGCTACTGGTTCTCCAAACTACTCAAAATTTCCACTACCAGTTCTCCAAACTACTCAAAATTTCCGCTACTGGTTTTCCAAACTACTCAAAATTTCTGCTACCGGTTCTCCAAACTACTCAAAATTTCCGCTACTGGTTCTCCAGAACCTGTCAGAACCTGCTGGATTTCACCCCTGGTTTGAGGCTGTAACAACGGAGTCGGATACAGCATTGCAGGCGTTGACCACTCTGTTGCTGAAGTTGTATTTTCTGCAATCGAGTTTGGAGCGGTTTACCTTGAGTTTGTATCTATTGTTTGCCCGTGTATTATTGTGGTTGAAGCTGAAGAAATCATTGACAGGTAAGATGTTGTAGCAGATAATTTTGTGTACTATGCTTAGATCATACCGCAGGCAGCGCAGGTTCAGATTGTCCATGCCCAGAATTTCAAGCCTGGTGGCATAAGGGATTCTATTGTGAGTTACTTGGGCACTTGGGAAGCCCCAATGACCTGGAAAGGGAAGAAAGAGTTTGTCTGGTGATCGATTCTGTTCCATTGATATCCCACCTTGTTAGATACAACCTATTAACTTATTTTTAGGAATATATACAGGTAGTCCTTGACGTATGACCACAACTAAGCTCACAAGTTACGTTATTAAGCAAGACAGTTGTTAAGTCAGTTTTGCTCCATTTTATGACCTTTACTGGCGTAATTGTTAAAAGAATCACTGCAGTTCTTAAGTTAGTAACATGGTTTTTAAGTGAATCCTGCTTCCCCATTGCCTTTGCTCCTCAGAAGGTTGCAAAAAGTGATCACATGACCCCAAATCACTGCAACCGTCATAAATAGATGCCAGTTGCCAAGCATCCAAATTTTGATGACGTGACCATGAAAACACTGCAACGGTCATGTGAAAAAATGCTAACTGTCGCTTTTTCCACCGCTGTTATAACTCTGACCGGTCACTAAATGAATGGTTGCAAGTCAAGGACTACCTGTGTAACTAAGAAATAGATGGGTGAAATTTCAGGTGCAGTGGACTTCGAGATCTGTTTTAGCATTGAAAAAAGCAAAGCGTAAATTACTAAAGACTGAACTCTTCCAGTGTTTTTTCCCCAGGACTTGTGAATTCAAGAGTTACGGTGCTAAAGTTTAATCAATTCTATAAAATGTTACTTAGAAAGTGCCATGTCTGAAGTACATCTCCCACATTAAAAGAACACTTTTCTTTCAGCTTGGCCAATATTATTGAAAGAGAAGCTGGAGGAGTTACTAATAGATAGTGTCTAGAATGAGGATGAGAGGGAAAAAAGGTAGCCAGGAAGAAATAGTGTGAAGAAATAGCGTAGAGAAGGAAAAATACAATTTGGCTTCAATCTGTCACAGTGTTTCTCAACCTTGGACTTCAACTCCCAGAATTCTCCCATTTATGATTATTAGCACAATATTGCTCATCTTGAATAGGTTCTGAGAAAAGAAGAATTAGGGGTGACGTGATAGCAGTATTCCAGTATTTGAGGGGCTGCCACAAAGAAGAGGGGGGTCAAATTATTCTCCAAAGCACCAGAGGGCAGGATAAGAAAGAATGGTTGGAAACTAATCAAAGAGAGAAGCAACCTGGAATTAAGGAGAAACTTCCTAACGGTGAGGACAATTAACCAGTAAAATGGCTTGCCTCCAGAAATCATGGGCGCTCCATCACTGGAGGTTTTTAAGAAGAGACTGGACAGTCACTTGTCTGAGATGGTATAGGTTCTCCTGCTTGAGCATGGGGCTGGACTAGAAGACCTCCAAGGTCCCTTCCAGCTCTATTCTATTCTATTCTATTCCATTCCATTCCATTCCATTCCATTCCATTCTATTCTATTCTATCCAATCCAATCCATTCCATTCCATTCCATTCTCCTACCCTGCCCTACTCTATTCTACTTTACTCCACTCCACTCCATTCCATTCCATTCTCCTACCCCACCCTATCCTAATCTACTCTACTCTACTCTACTCTACTCTAGTCTACTCTACTCTACTCAACTCCACTCCACTCCACTCCATTCCATTCTCCTACCCTACCCTACCCTACCCTACCCTACCCTACCCTACCCTACCCTCTATTCTATTCTATTCTATTCTATTCTATTCTATTCTATTCTATTCTATTCTATTCTATTCTATTCTATTCCATTCCATTCCATTCCATTCCATTCCATTACATTACATTACATTACATTACATTACATTACATTACATTACATTACATTACATTACATTACATTACATTACATTACATTCTCTTTTAGGTTTGCTAAACATGTTCTAAAATGAGTAGTTAGCCCCGAGAGACAGATAGAGTTGCAGGTATCATATTTTTCTTTTTCCAAAACAAATATTTCCAGAGTGAGAACAAAGAGGTAGCATGGTGGCAGGGATGCATATAGTATGGGATTATTAAAAAGAAATGCAAGCGATTCATATTCATTTAAGACAGGCTTGCGAAATAATTGTTATTAGCGGCAGTGTAACCACTAGAGCTTCCTGCAATAATGTTAACGAGGATCCAACTGTATGAATGAACATTTCAAGTTAATTCACAACCATGCAATTAATAAGCCCTGGAGGAGTCAATGGGACAAAGTGATGCTTTCAGCTCCCTCAGCTGAAATCAACAGGCTTCCCTTTGAGAGTTCCTATTCAAGGATTCTTGTGATCAGCGGTGGGTTTCACATTATGTTACTACCAGTGGTGGGTTCCAACCGGCATTACCACCGGTTCTCTTTGTGCACGCCCTTTGCAAGCGCGTTAGGTATCTGCCCAGCTGAAGTGCGGCAATCCACTCTGCCGCACCTATCAGCTGGGCTAAAAAAGAAGAAATAAAGGTAGGAATAATGCGGGAGCAGGTGGGAGGGCCCAGCTCCCAAACAAAGAGAACCGGTTCGGTGACGTCACATCATCACCGCTACCGGCTTGGCTGAACCAGGCCGAACCGGGAGCAACCCACCACTGGTTACTACCGGTTTGCTCACATGCACGCCTTCCATGCATGCACCCAGCTTCAAAAACTTGCCTAAATAGGACAGCATAGAGCCAGGGGTGGGAGGGTGCGATTTCCACTACCAGTTTGGGCGAACCTGCCTGAACCGGCTGAATACCACCTCTTCTTGTGATCCTTATGATCAAAAAACTGTAGGTGGTTTTATCTAGGGACAGAGATCTTTTCTGCTTGGTTGTAACAGATCATTGTTTTATTGCATCCAATGTGGTTGTAATCAAAACTCAAAGAGAGTCTGGACTGCCTTTTACTCTAAGAGATTGCAATTTTCAATTTATGGGGCAATCTGTTCTACATGTAGCATGTATGTGTCCATAACCACCATCTTCTATACTTTTCATCCATCCTCATCTCAATTCAAAGCTTACATCAGTTTAACCACTCCGCAGCTTCTGATTAAGTGAACTGTAGCGTCAGCATTCCAAGTAATGCACCCATAGAAACAAACTCCGAGGCACTCGAGTTCCTCAAAGAACAGTTTATTGGATACATCATTTTGGCACAAATTGGTGAAAGCCGACTCTGAGGTTTCCCATGGCTCTCACCTAATTAAAAGTAAACGTTTTCCCCTTCTCCCCGAGTCACTGGTCACGCTGTCCAATCCAGGTGCTGGCTGGTTGCTGGGTTACCAGCTCCTCCTCTGGCCAGCCAGTTGTGAGAATGTCCTTGGTTCCCATAGGAAAACTTTATTGTTTTGGCTACAAACCCCATCTAACATTTCCCACTGCTGTGTGGCAACCCTGAATCCTCCAAGATGGCTTCGGCCAGGCTCACTTCAGGGTTGACTCATGTAGCTCACCAAGTCTGATGCCTTTCAATAACATTCATTAATCTAGAAAGGTGCTGCCAGATTTCTGATTATTACTTCTGACATGGAAAATTCTAAGCTAGGAGCTACTAAGTTATACTCTAGTTTTAAAAAAATGTCCAAGTAGCTTTTTTGGTTGAAGAACGTCTTTATGTCAAGTTCGGGCTCTTCTGATATTAGAGCCATTGGTGGCACAGTGGTTAGAATGCAGTGCTGCAGACTTACTCACTGCCCACTGCCAGGAGTTTGATCTTGACCAGCTCAAGGTTGACTCAGCCTTCCATCCTTCCGAGGTGAGTAGGACCCAGATTGTTGGGGGGCAATATGATAAACACAGATAAACCTCCAAGTGGCCGCAACGACTCTCTAAGAGAATGCAAATGTCCAGCTGTCTAAAAGGAATTTAAGTCCTTCCATTCCCCATCTTTCAGTCAGAGCTGAAGAAGCTTCTTGGATGAGAAGCAAAATGTCTTCAAAGAAAAACAAAATCCAATTGTCTCTCAAAAAAACACCCTTGGGACAAAAGATGATAGAGAATTTCCACAGACATTCCTAGTTGTGACCCTAAGTTGAAGATTATCTATTTAGCCCTTTGGGAAATTGTTGAATAACCTTCTTCATAAGGTTTTCTTTGTTTTGTGTTTTTTCTTTATTTCCTTAAAAAAGAATTTGAAGTTGTGTATTTTAACTTCTTTTGGATAAAATAAAAATAGACTAAAAGAAAATATTTTTTATGTGCATATGCCATGTCTCAAAGGATAGTTTTATTGATTAGAGGGTTGTTAAGACCACTAACTTATGTCTGCTACCCATCCTTTTTCTTGTTATCACAAAATGGTCATACCTTGAAGTACCATCTTTCAAACAAGGAAAGTAAAGATGAAGAAGATCTTTGAATCTGACGGAAGAAAAACCCAGTCCGGTTCCAAGCTGGGAGAAAAATGCTGGAAATAAAATGGAGGCTGGCTACAAGGAAAGAAGGTCTCCGTTTATTTGGTTTTCCTGAAACTTCAGTGACAGCAGCATGTTTCTGGGGTGGTTGACAAAATGGCTAAGTGAATGGATGGATTTTTATAGGGTTCTGGGGTTTGGTGATTGAGATGCTCCAGGGGAGTTGTGCAATGTAGTGAGCCTTGTGTCTTTTGCTATTCTAATGGTGGTGGGTAAATCCTGTTATGTCCTAAAGATCATGTCCTGTCCTTGGAATTTGAGTGAGGGAATGTAAATTCTTAATCCTATCAGCTTCAGCCTTCTGTGGAAGCTATGGCTGAAAGTGTTTTATTTATGAATAGATTGGCCCAGTCTTTCTTAATAGGTACAAACTGTCCATCTCTAAAGACTTCAGGCTTCTGCCTGAGGTTATGGCAGGAGGAACTGGGGCTGCTTTCTGCCTTTGTTAAGAGTTTTCTCCATTTCTCCTTTGGGGAAATATAATAATCTGCCTCTTTTAATATCCCCCAAAATATTTCATTCTCTAGGAGGAGGAGGGTGGGCTCTCCACAAATCAAAATTTGAGACTTCCTTCCACAAATTGGACTTGTTACCCAATTGGGCTTGTGTGTGTATCAACAGATGCACAATAAATATTATGTACATTGAAACATTGAGTTGTATATGTATTCACCTTTCTTCAGTTCTACTGTAAGACCATTCACATCAACAGTATGTGCTTAGGTTTGCCTTCTATTTGGGGTGCATCTGAAGGTGGATTTCATAGGCACAATCAGCAACAGTAGTTAGGTATCTCGATACCCCCCTTACATTCTACCCATTAAATCTACCCCCAATACTGCATCCAGTTTTGGACACCACAATGTAAGAAAGATGTACAGAGAGTACAGAAAGAGTACAGAGAAGAGCAACAAAGGGGATTGGGGACTGCAGGCTAAAACATATGAAGAACAGTTGAGGAATTGGGTATGTCTAGTTTAATGAAAAGAAGGACTAGGAGTGACATCAGGGGTGGGTTCTAAAAATTTTTACTACCGGTTCTGTGGACGTGGCTTATTTTGTGGGCGTGGCTTGATGGTCATGTGACAATTCTTTAGGATTTAGCAGAGGTACTGGTCTACCAGGCTTTTAACTGCTTGCAAAGCTGTACCGATCTACCCATTTATTTTTTGCAGGCGCTGGTCTACCCATTTATTTTTGCAGGCACTGATCTACTCATGTATTTTTGCAGGCACTGATCTACTCATGTATTTTTGCAGGCACTGGTCTACTCATTTGTTTTCTTTTAACACTGATCAGCTATAGGGCGGCTCTTTGAAGCCCCGCGGCAAGAGTTTAAACAGTTTTTTTCCCTCTAGCTGGGACTCAGGAGGCAGCAATAGATTGGGGGTGGGGCCAAATAAAAGGTAAGAATAATGCGGGAGGTGGGTGGGGGGCGCGGGGGAGGTGGGAGGGCAGAACCGGTTCGGTGATGTCATATCGTCACCGCTACCGGCTCGGGAGAACCGGGCCGAACCGGGAGGAACCCACCACTGAGTGACATGATAGCAGTCTTCTGATATCTCAGGGGCTGCCCCAAAGAAGAGGGAGTCAAGCTATTCTCCAAAGCACCTGAAGGCAGGACAAGAAGCAACAGATGGAAACTAAGCAAGGAGAGAAGCAACTTAGAACTAAGGAGAAATTTCCTGACAGTTGGAACAATTAATCAGTGGAACAACTTGCCTCCAGAAATTGTGAATGCTCCAACACTGGAAGTTTTTAAGAAGAGATTAGACAACCCTTTGTCTGAAATGGTATCGGATTTCCTACCTGAACAGGGGGTTGGACTAAAAGACGTCCAACTCTGTTATTCGGTTACATATAAAAGCTAAGTAAACATAATACCCACTTATAAGTAGTAGAATTTTTCCCACAGTTTTTTTCACTCCGTTTTCAAAATAGATGGAAACTTTTATTACAGACTTTTAATTTTAACTTCCCCTGCACATCTGTTCCTATTAAGACGTTCCTTATTTGTCCTTTGCTGTTGGTTTATGTGGATTACAGAGGCAGCATGCTAATGCATTTTGATAAGATTTGAGTAAACAAAGCATCTCTATCTGACAGAAGACATTAGAGGGGAAAAAAACTTCAGACTGTGTTTAGACCCGGACATGTATTGTTAAATGTGACATGCTCAATTTATCATTAGTTATGAAGTGAAAACGGATGAATACACATTCAATTTAGTTCAGCTGCTTTCTTCATTTATCACACTCTTTCATCATCCATCATTCCTCTCTCACCCTTTTGATTTCAACAAATAACACACTTTCATAAGTTTAATCTAATTAATCATAATTGTAAGGTAATGTTCCCTTAATGAACCAGACATGGGGCTTTATAAAGTTTACTGCAAATTTTAATAAAATCAGCTCGAGATAGAATCTGCAAATGATTGTATTTTCACCCAAACCACCATTCCTCACCGTCCTTTTCTGTTATTGGTTCAAGCTGATAATAGTAATGATGAATCAATCTCTCGAGTGAACAAGGGTTTCAGCATATTGGAAAGTGTTCATCATTTTATGAGACAAGATATATTTTTAAGGACAAGTTAATTGAAGCAGAAGCGGCGAAGATGATCTATCCAATGGATTTTTCACATTAGCACTGTGAAAAAAACAAAACTTTCCTCTATCTGAGGAAGCCATCATAGCTATGGAGGCCTGAGGAAAGGTTGGGGACTGGGTGGGGAAGAATGCAACTATTGAAAAAAGAAGGGTTGTAATACTCGCTTATTAATTTCTCATTCAATGAAATGAAAGGTTTAATCTCCTGATCTCTTAGGACTTTGATCCTGAAAAGCTGAATATTTTAAAGTAGGATAGTGAAAGTCAATGGATGTTTCTTCATTTCCTATGAGATTAAAACATTTTAACAGAATAACAGACATGGAAGGGACCTTGGAGGACTTCTAGTCCAATGTTCTCCTCAAGCAGGAGATCCTATACCCATGATGGCGAACCTATGGCACATGTGACACAGATGGCACACAGAGCCCTCTCTGCAGGCACGTCAGCCATCGCCCCAGGCCCAGCTCCACCACGCATGCACGCACGCTTCCCTCCGGCCAGCTGGTTGTTGGGTCTCTGCCACACAGTGGGGCACATGCATGGGATGCGCACCCACAGGCATGGTGGGGGGGTGGGATGCATGCATGGGGGGTGCAGGTTGGTGCAGGAGGCTTTCCAGGACCAAAAGAGCCTTGGTGGTGCAGCGGACTAAGTGCTGTTATGTAGCACTTAGCTGCCAGCTGCCTGAAATTAGTGCGAGTTCAAATCTCACCAGGCTCAAGGTTGACTCAGCCTTCCATCCTTCCGAGATAGGTAAATTGAGGACCCGGATTGTGGGGGCAATAAGCTGACTTTATAGAAACACCGCTTATGGGGGGGCCAAAAGCCCTACTAAGCAGGTATATACAAAAGAATGAAGGCTATTGCTATAAGTGCATTGTAAACCGCCCTGAGTCTTCGGAGGAGGGCGGCATATAAATTGAACTAATAAATAAATAAAACAGGGAACTTGGGGCCTCACACGGCGCCCCCGCAACCCGTTTTGTTTTCCAGGTTGGTGCAGGAAGCTTTCCAGAGCCAAAACAGGGCGCAGGGGGTGCATGCATGGGGGGCTGGGGCTCATGAGTGGGGGATATGCGTGCATGCGTGGGGGCACTCACATTGCATTTTGGGGGTTCTGGCACGTGCGTGTGCATTCATGCATGTATGCGCTTTGGGTTAACCATCGCTGTCCTATACCATTTCAGACAAGTGACTATCCAGTCTCTTCTTAAAAACCTCCAGTGAGAGATCTAAGAAAAAAATACCAATTTTTGATGAGACAGTTGATTAAAAAAGGAGTGAGTTTTAGATGGTTGATACCAGAAGGAATCTTGGTGAGCTTACAAGAACAAAGGCACAGTAGAAAAGGCGGAGCTATTTTATTGGCAATATATAGAACAACAAGAAGAAGTGAAAGTGAGAGAAGAAGAAGGGGCAAGCTGTTGGGAAATTTCCCCTTAATTCCAGGTAGCTTCTCTCCTTGATTAGTTTCCATCCATTGCTTCTTGTCTTGCTTTGGAAAATAGGTTGACCCCTATGGCAGCATCTCAAATATTGGAACACTGCTATCATGCCTCCCCTTGTCCTTCTTTTCACTAGACTAGACATACCCAATTCCTGCAACTGTTCGTCATATGTTTTAGCTCCTAGTCATCTTTTCTGCACCCTTTCCAGAGTCTCCCCATCTTTTTTATAATCCGGTGATCAAAACTGGATGCAGTATTCTAATGTGGACTAACTAAAGCTTCATCAGGATAACTTCATCAGGATGTGATATAAAACAGTTGACTGGGCAACTTTATGGCCTGGTTAGGGAAATATGGAGAATAAATTTGACCTCATTATCTCGTGTCTCCAAATTCTTACCCCTTTTGTTCAGTTGCTAAGTCATGTCTGACTCTTCGCGACCTCATGGACCATAGCACGCCTCTCCTGTCTGCCACTGTCTCCAGGAATTTACCCAAATTCATGTACATTGCGTTGATGGCCCTATCTAACCATCTGATCCTCTGCCATCTCCTCCTCCTTTTGCCTTCCATCTTTCCCAACATCAGGATCTTTTCCAAAGAGTCCTCTTTTCTCAATTAGAAGAGCCTGTAGTACAGTGGACTAAAGCACTGTTATTAACATCTGCTGCTTGCAATTACTGCAAGTTCAAATCTCACCAGGCTCAAGGTTGACTCAGCCTTCCATCCTTTCAAAGATAGGTGAAATGAGGACCCAGATTGTGGGGGCAATAAGCTGACTTTGTATAAATATACAAGAGTATGAAGGCTATAGCTTAACGCATTGTAAACCGCCCTGAGTCTCCGGAGAAGGGCGGCATATAAATTAAAGCAAAAAAATAAATAAAAAAAAAATTGATGGTCAAAGGATTTGAGCTTCAGCTTCAGGATCTGTCCTTCCAAAGAGCAGACAGGGTTTATCTCCTTTATCTTACCCCAAGTGTCGAACTCGCATTATCACATTGTCGTCACGTGACATATCGCGACTTTACCCCCCTTCACTAAACCAGGGGTGGGCGTGGCCAGCACATGACGCATCCAGCCCGCGAGCTGCGAGTTTGATACCTATGTCTTTGTTTACTTTAATTTTGCTTTTCTGGTTACTTCAGTAATTTGCCCCTGACTTTATGCTGGGGGCAATCTTGTCAGTGACATTGTGCTGCTCAATTTGTCCTAAACTTCTCCTTGTCATCCTTGGGCACAACAGAAGAGATCCTTCAAATTCTCTGAAGCTGTTATTTTCTTTGGGATGTTCATGGTTTTGGCTCTGTAATTATGGAAGTATCATCCCAAAAATGCTCAAATGATAGCTGTTAAGCATTTGTCTAGTCTTGGGAAGAAACTTTTTAGCGGAAAGGCCTGTACTTTTAATTATTGGTTTCGATGAGAGAGTCCTGCACTGGATAGAATGAAATTACAGGTAGTCCTCGACTTACAACAGTTCATTTAGTGACCGTTCAAAGTTACAACAGCATTGAAAAACCTGACTTATGACCGTTTTTCACTTTTACGACCATTGCAGCATTTCCATGGTCATGTGATCAAAATTCAGACGCTTGGCAACTGACTCATATTTATGACGGTTGCAGTGTCCCGGGATCATGTGATCCCTTTTGCGACCTTCTGACAAGCAAAGTCAATGGGGAAGCCAGATTCACTTAACAACCATGTTACTAACTGAACAACTGCAGTGATTCACTTAACCACTGTGACAAGAAAGGTCTCAACATGGCACAAAATTCACTTAACAAATGTTTTACTTAGCAACAGACATTTGGGGCTTAATTGTGGTCCTAAGTTGAGGACTACCTGTCGTCCTAAGGGGCCAGGGAGGAATTGAAAACTATGCTACTGCTTAGGATAGTACATTGCATACTAATTGGAAAATATCAATAAATAAAGGTTTTTATTTACTTATTAAATTTCTATGCCTCCCATTTCACTATCGAGTGATTCTGGGTGGCGTACACATTTAATAAATAAATGAACATCTTTACTTTTTTTCCCCCAATCATTCTGTGTTGTATGATCCTAGCATACTATCCCAAACAGTAGCACAAAGATGATCTATAAACATATTCTTACAAATAGTGTACAAATTGTCCGAGAACTTCCCCTGGTTCAGAAAGTTAGGGAAATTGAATGGAAGTGGATAGTTCAAACATAAGCAGTATATTATGGTAAAGAAAAAAAATACATCAAGATTTTAAATAGAGAAAGGTTTCACTTGCTATTCCATCAACCTTCTCTTAAAGCCAGCAGATGTACACTCTAAAGCTCATCCCATGGGACGGTGGGGTGATGACATCAGCTTGGTTGCTGCTGATTGCTGAATACAAGCATAATTAATTTTTTTTTCCCTCCTCCAACAGAGCCCTGTTGGATCTTACCACAAATCAATTGGCTCTCCTAGCCAAAAACGCACCGACTCTATTTTTTAGCTCAATGAAAACAAAATCAATGCTGGCCAATTATGGCCCATCTCATTAGAGTATGCAAATGCTGTGCAATACAAATCTAATGCTTCCCTCAACCTTCCCTTTCCCGCTTCATCCCAATGTTGTGTTTCAGCAGCAGTAGGAAAGGAAATGAGACGTGGCAAGGCTGCCCTCTGGCTGTGGTGGCTAATAAGAGTGCATGCTACCAAGTTTCCCCCCTGCTGGATTCCAAAGAAATGACAATAAGGTGTTCCAGAAAGAGTTGATTGACAAGCAAAGTTTGCTTTGCATTCTGTCCCTGAGTAATCAGGTACCTTTTGAGCCCAGTTGGGATCGTGTGTTTCCTCCTCTATGCCAGTATCCTTCTACTGCCACGCACAAGTGTATCAAAAGCACATTTCTGCTATTCTATAAGTCCGTGATGGCGAACCTATAGCATGCGTGCCACAGGGGGCACACGGAGCCATATCGGTGGGCATGCGAGCTCAGCTGCGGCGCACATGTGCGTGCTGGCCAGCTGATTTTTGGGCCTTCTAGGCCACCAGGAAGAAGGGAAACAGGCTGTTTCCTGCCTCCGGAGGGCCTGGGGGGGGGAAGGCCCGTTTTTTGCTCTCCCCAGGCTCCAAAACCTTTCTAGAAGCCTGGGGAAGGCGAAAGTGGCCTTCCCTACCCTACTGGAGGCCCTCTGGAGACCGGAAACGGCCTGTTTCCCAACTTCCAGTGGCACTGGAAGTCGGAACTCTAGGAGCCTGGGGAGAGCAAAAAGCGGGCCTACCAGGCCCACCGTGACATCGCGTGCCAAAAGCGGGGGAACGCGGCAGGGTCGTGCACATATGCGCGGGGGGGCAGGCGCAATGGGTGTGGGCACACATGCGACCCACCTGTGCTCCCTCCGCTTTTGGCAAGCGATGGCAAAAATGTTAGCCATCACTGCTACAGGTAGTCCTTGATTTACGACTGTAGTTGACGCCCAATTTTCCATTGCTAATCCAGACAATTGTGTTTTGCTCCATTTTTCGACCTTTCTTGCCACAGTTAAGGGAATCGATGCAATTGTTAGGGGAATCATGCAGTCATTGAACAAATTTGGCTTTCCCCCATTGATCCCATGAGCCGGGATAGTGCAACTGTCATAAACATATGCCAGTTGCCAAGCTTCCTAATTTTCATCCTGTGTTCATGGCTAGCTGCAATGGTTCTAAAGTGTGGAAACTGGTCGTTAAATCCCTTTTTTCCGTGTCATTTTAACTTTGAATGGTCACTAAACAAATCGATGTAAGTTGAGGACTAATTGTATATTACCCAGGATATTTAATTAGAGACTATCTTGCAAATCAACACATTACTGTCTATGTCCTCCAAACAGGAAGTTGTTTTGATCCAGCTCCCCCAACCGTCTGACGTGAACTCAAAATATTCCTTTATTAGGAATACTGGCAGCCCTGGCAAAAAGTTTCTCTCGCAAGCTAACAAGTCCAGCCGGCCGGAAGATGAATAGTTGTCTGCCATACCTATTCATCTCCACCCCCTGCTTTTTATCCCGAGTTAGGGTGGGGCTTTGCTAGCAGTGGTGGCTCTTCCGTCCCAAGGATCAGCCCACGGATTTCCACTGCTCTCCTCTCCTCTGCCTTCTGCGCATCCACCATCAGGCACTGGA
The DNA here is from genome assembly GCF_059756535.1 of Pantherophis guttatus. Lineage (NCBI taxonomy): Eukaryota > Metazoa > Chordata > Lepidosauria > Squamata > Colubridae > Pantherophis > Pantherophis guttatus. The sequence goes on along the minus strand of NC_142070.1, from coordinate 11,950,727 downwards.
CCCAGCTGTTCCGCCTCTTCTTCATCAGCCACCTCCAGACCTGGCGGCTGTTGACTCTCCATCTGAGGGCTGACGGATGGCTCAGGCTCCGCCTCTCTCTCTCTCTCTCTGCCAGCTCCTTTCCCTCTTCCCCCTCGGAGATCCCAGGTTGCCCTGATGCTGATGCTGACCCTGACTCCCACACCTCCTCCTCCTCCTCCGATTTGGCTGGTGAAGGGACCGGCGACCGACAGGCCACAACAGAAGTACATACAATTAGTGATATACACTTACTATGCAGGTTTGCATGTATGTGTGTCTTTGAGTCACTGTTGACTCTTGCTAAGTGCCTGGCCAGTTGCCAAGTGCTGAAAATGTGGTTTCATGTCCACAGGCGGGTCAGCCATTAGAACTGGGCTGAAAGTACCTTGTGGGGTGGTTCGTCCTAACTTCAAACATCACAAGTCAAGGACTTACGATTCTCTATTACTGAAATCATAGCTTTCAAACTGCTTGAATGGAAGAGGGGATTGTGACCCAACTATCCAGCTGTGTATTGCTTAGTACCTGAAGAAGCAAATCAGAGAAAGTAGTAGTTGTCCATAAAATGCCATTATTTTGTCATTATGCTGCTCATCTTCATTCAACTTGACAATCACCTTAAGTATGTGCATGGTCATTTTTGGACTGGGCCATGAATAAAATCAGGTTGCAACATCACCATCTAGTGGATTTATTCATTTTCATGTCGTGCTGTGAGATTTCTACTTAATGCATTTGGTCACATGCTTTACGAAGCAACCGACATCTTAAAATGGTCACAGTTCTTTTGCTCAGTAACACAATTTCAATGCCAAATTGGAGCATACATTTGACACACGTATGTGTTCAAAATTTGATCATGTAACTGCAGCAAGATTAGCGTATGCGCAGGAGTGGAAAAATCAATACTTACCAGGGTGGATAAAAATCAATGATTTTTTTTTAAAAAATCAAAAAAATCAGATTGATTTTTATCGAATTTATTTTAATAAAAAACTTTTGAGGTAAAAATCTATCGTAAGATAGTTTTCTATTTAAGATACATAAATAATTTAGTTTATTCAGCATGAAATGGAGCTTAGTTATGTAGCAGGAGGCTGTATATTCTGCAACACTGGGACTATCGGTGAGTCAACAGTGGGTCAAAGGAATAGCAGATATGACAGTTGCTCTTTAAAAATTATGATTTAAATCGAGTTGATTTAAATCAAGCCTTTTTACTAGTGATTTAAATCATGATTTAAATTGTGATTTATATCAACTCGATTTAAATCAAATTCACCCTGATACTTACCGATGGATTTGAAAATAATATATAAAATTAATGAGTGTGCGGAATCAGATAGATTAACTAGATTGATCAATGGTAAAAAAGATTCAGAATTTTATTAACAGTTGGAAATTATGGTACAATTGGGTCCAGAAAAGGTGGGATAGAATAGATATATGATGATGTATATATATGATGGCAAGTATGTATGTATAAAGGAATGACTTTATATTTATGGACAATGTACTCACATTACACTATGGTGGCAGGATTGTATATTTCATTTGTGTATTGGTGCATAGAATATATTAATAAAAATTATTTTTAAAACAATTTGATCATGTGACCATGGGGGAATGCTGCAGCGGTCATAAGTGTGAAAAATGGCCGTAAGTCATTTGTTCAGTGCCATTGTAATTTCAAACTTCACATGAAAGGTTGTTGAGGACTACCTGCATGAAACCATGTAGGTATTAATTCCTATCTTTGCAAATACTGCATACGTTTGTCAAATGTTAAACACATCCTATTGGAGAATTGTGCGCCAAATGTGTAGCAATTTTGAAAGAACTCAAAAGTTTGATGAATGAAGCTTGGTCTTTTCCAACAAGAAGGAACAAAAGATTCATAGATTCTACTGGGTCCAATAATTATGTTTCAACCAGCAAATCAGGTACCAACAATTTTAACTGACGGTAGCATCCATAGAAAGCAGAGATAATTGGTTAAAAGTTAGAAAGATGTCTCAAGCAATAGAGCTGCCTTCCCCACCTTCACAATAACCGTAGCAGAAGGTTGACTTCACGCAGTGCTCATCCCAGTCAGCTGTTCCAGATGCTGACACTGCTGAAGGCTAAAGGAGTTGGCTATATTTAACCTGGAAAAGAGCCAATCTGAGGTTGATGCCCATCTTTAAACATTAGATGAGCTGCTGCACAGGTGCCGCTTTGCCAGTTTGGTTTCTGGACAGAACCCAACCACTGAGTCATACAACTAACTGTTGAAAAGAGTCCTCCAGAGCACTCACTCCATAGTAAGCATAAATGTTTTGGAACTGCAGATCCGTTAGGCGGCTAGGAACTGGAAAATCATTGAATTTCCCAGTTCGGTTTCTATCCAGCAGTCTCCTGATATACAGATAAAGCAGAAGCAAACACATGCCACTCAACTACCCAAAAAGTGGTTTATTTATCAAAAATCAAAACAGTTAATTGGCAAAATGGGGCAAAAGGCAGGGAAAAAGAAGGCAGAAATAACAGATAGAAGATTAAAAAAAGATAGAAGACAATCACAACAATCTACATTATGGTATCTATATAGACCAAAGAGCACAGAACTTTTCAGAGCCGTTAGAAACAACAACATGGACCATACAAAGGGAGTGGCTTTTGATTATTTGAAATGTAAATTGTTTACAGATAGTGCCATTTCATCTGGTTTTTGACACCTACGGATACCACTGGTGGTAAGTCATCAGTCCCCACCACCACACACACTAACTTTTTGTACAAACAAATAAGATCAATCCTAGGGGAAGAAAAAGTTACTGCTAGTTAGAAATATAGAATTTATTTCAATGTACAGTAAGGCAATAAGTCATATTTCTCATACAGTAAGTGACAAATATACATAAAGGCTGCCAACACAGTCCAGGAAAGAAAAGCATTGTATTCAATATTTCTTTTGACAGATATTGCATGTATGTAGGTATATTCTATCCATCTTTTAATATTTTACTATCCAGGGAGCAGACAGATCTGCAGCCTGGAGCTTGTAAGCCCCCTTTTTCTCTTTAGGCAAGATGAAAAGCAAAGAATTGTTCAGTTTTAGAAGCATCTTTTGAAAAACAGCTACGGGGAGGGAATTATAAGGTTCTCACTGCAACTCCTAAGGGGCCCCTTAATTATTCCTACGATTTATTCCTTCCCACCAATATTTCATTAACAATACCAGCAACAAAAACACAACTCAGGAAAACGACTTCAGAAATGTTGGACCATCTATTCAAACAAACACACAACAGCCCAGTGTAGCCAGGGAGGACTATTTGTTCAAACATTCTCTAATCACTTAAAAGATAGAGCCATTATTTGTACAATTAAATAACTTGATTTTTAACATTGTTACATACATTCCCCTCGGGCAAGAATTGCACCCATTTTAGCTACTGGGATTTTTTGATTCTGCTTCAAAAGCTGGGTTTCCAGACACTAAGAGTGGAATTCACTGGTGAGCATCAGAAAAGCAAAAAAAATGCTTGGAGTTTTTTTCTTTCTTTTTTTTTGAATTGCCCACACTTGAAGTTTTCTTATTTATTTACTACATGGGGGTAAAAAATCCACCCTTTCTGACAGCGAACAAGTAAAAGACACATCTGCTGAGAGAGTTCAGCCCGAGTTGTTTGTGCCATTTGACGGTGCTCCGTTTCCTATTATCACCTTGCTGTAATTTTTCTGTTCCTCTTCCTTAAAAGTTTCCTTCACTTTGGCTCTTTTCAATCCTCCGTCCCTTAAAAGAACAAAAGGGAAAAGCAATGAAATACAGTTAACTACTTAATACAATACGCTAATAAGGAGGTTCGGTTGGTGTCACAACTCTATGAAGAAGGGAAGTCTAGCTAAGATGCTGATCATCCATCTCTAGGTTGGTCACCTCTGTACGAGTCTGCTGCTATTTTTTTTTTTTTTTATGCCAGGCTATCCCTGAGAAGTGTTCAGTAATTGCAATTATTGCAAAAAAAAAAAAAAAAAAGGCTTTCTAGTATGTTTTGGCTACTGAAATTAGTGGCATACTGACGATAAATAGATGGATGAAAGACAGTTGGATGATAAATAGATGGACGATAGGCAGATGAATAGATATATGGATGACAGCCAATGTCAACTTGAAAAGCTTTCAAGTTGCCATAAGCAGGAGGGAGGGAGGGAGAACTAATAGAGCTGACTGATTTCCCTAACTGAAGCTACATTCCATACATGCTTTCTTTCCGCAATCAGAAGAAGGGTGTTGGATTTCACAGCCAGCCAAAGTGGTTAATTGGAGAATGTGATTTATGACATGGCCAGGGAAGAAGGGAGAGACAGGGTCATAGGGGAACGTAAATCTACGTGGGATTAGTTCTAACTGCATCCGAATATTGCCGAAATGGTGCTCCTAACAAATGACTGTATTTCTTTTGAAGTTTGGCTCATGGCTCATGAATTAATTAGGGCATCTTTCGGAAACTTCACAGCCAGATGAATAGATGGATGAATGGATGGATGAATGGATGGATGGATGGACGGACGGACGGACAGACAGACAGACAGATTGACTATATAGACAGATGTATGGATGGGAGAGGCAGACAGACATGAATTTGTCCCATTTTACGACCTTTCTTGATACAGTTGTTAAGTTAGTAACATGGTTGTTAAGTGAATCTGGCTTCCCCAATGACTTTGTTTATCGCAAGGTCATAAGAAGGGATCATAGGATCCCAGGGCACGTGGGATCAAGTGACCTAATTTTGCTCAGATGACCATAGGGAAGTTGCAGCGGTCATAAGTATGAAAAAAATGATCATAAGTCAGTTTATTCAGTGCTGTTGTTAACTTTGAATGGTAACTAAGCAAATGGTTGTAAATTGAGGACTACCTGTACAGTAAAGTCCAGCTTTACTAGACCATACAGTCAGAGGAGCTGTCTGGTTTTCCCCAAAATCCAGTAAATATGGAATTACTTCGTTTACATCAATATGACATCATTATTGAAACTTTAGGAGCCGTGGTGGAGCAGGGGTTAGAATGCATTATTGCAGGCTGACTCTGCCCATTGCCAACGGTTCAATCCTGACTGGCTCAAGGTTGACTCAGCCTTGCATCCTTCAGAGGTTGGTAAAATGAGGACCCAGATTGTTGGAGGCACTATGCTGATTCTGTAAACCGCTTAGAGAGGATCTAAGTGCTATTGCAATCATTTGTATAATAATGCAATTGCCTAATATGGTAATTTTCACTTACAAATCTTAAATGCCTTCTTCAGACTGCAAGTCTGTTATTCTGAATAAAAATGCTCTGCTTTATACCTAAAATTCACTAAATGTGAATGTTAAGTCAAGGTTCCTTATAAAGAGAATGACACAGAAAATACAGTGTTTCTTAACTGTTTTTAAATCTCATTCAAATCTCTAGATTAATGTCCTTCCATCTGTAAGCAATCTTGAATTTAAGACCTCTCATTTTACATTCTCCAAAGCATCACTGGATTGTTCCACTGAACTCAAAAATGGTCAATTTATGATACATAAATATTGCTTGCTGGGTTAAAGTAAAGTTGGGTATGTACTGTATATCTTATGCATCTGCGTTTCTAAATTTCTAACGCTCATAATTGTAACCAAACCCACAAATGATTGGAGGGCAGAGGGAGATTTGCATGAAAAGTTTCATCCCATCCTTCTACTGGTGTAATTATCATCACTGTCCCAAGATCAAAAATGTTTTTTTAAACGATAAAATTGATCCACAAAAGGCTGTTCAAACCAGGATAAGGGAGTCGCTCCTTCTCTAAAACTTCTTTGCTTTCCATTAAAACAGCAAAATCTTTTTCCTTACCAAGCTAATTCAGTAAGGCCTCCTTGGAGAGCAATAGCAGATTTCACCCGGTTGGCAAATTCAACAGCATCTTCTCCTTCCTGTATATAAACGAACAGAAGAAGATATAATCCCATCATCGATACGATAGCCAAAAGGTAATTCCGTAGCCAAGAGGAATTAGAGCTCCGAAAGCAGAGAAGTTCCTGGATGGGTCAGTCTCAGAAGTTGTGGTGACTCTCAAACAGAGTCAAATCAGGGAGCTCTGGTGGCTCAGCAGACTAAAGCACTGTTATTAACATCCACTTACATCTGCTGCCTGCAATTACTGCAAGTTCAAATCTCTCCAAGGCTCAAGGTTGACTCAGCCTTCCATCCTTTCAAAGGTAGGTGAAATGAGGACCCAGATTATGGGGGCAATAAACTGACTTTGTATAAGTATACAAAAGTATGAAGGCTATTGCTTAACGCATTGTAAGCCTCCCTGAGTCTCCGGAGAAGGGCGGCATATAAATTAAATTAAATTAAAAAAAAACAAAAAACAGAAATGGGACATACCTTTCTTGTCACGGGTGGCAGGTACCACACCTGGCACACAATGGCCCAGCTAGTCATGATTCGCAGGAGGTAACTCACAATGTTATACTTGCTGCTGTTCCAGAAGGCATCACCAAACCGTGGGTCATACTGCAAGAGAAAGGAGAGCTCGAAGGGTCATCCGTATACTCAACGCCATCATACAAGAAGCTGTTTCAGAACATGTCCACCAACACATGACAACTACCACGGAAACTTCCGAACTCTGTGCTTGAGAAATGAACAAAAAGCTGAGGGGTCTTTGGTGCTCTGTGAGCTTGGTTGATTTCTGGCAAACGTTTCATTACCCAAACTAGTAACATCATCAGTTCTAGCAAAAGAAAGGGGTTTGCTCTCATTTTCTATTCTAGTGGCTTGCTCTGTCAGTGTTGCGTGGGAGTGGTCTTGGAGGTACTAATATTAGCATGTTTGGCAGTTCCTTGAACCTCCAAGACCACTTCTTGTGGCCCGTCAGCGGCCTCTGCAGATTGTAGCTGATTCTGACAGCAAGGAGGCTGGTGTGGTGTTGTTACAGCAGTCTGTGCAGCTGGTACCCGAGCCAGACAATGAGGAGGCTGGAGAAGATGTAGTGCCAGAGGCAGGGATTCAGCCAGGGCCTTCAGAACCTCCAGAAGCTCCTTTAAGTGAGGACGAAGAGGAGGAGCCTCTTCTCGATGAACGGGCGCGCAGAGCAGCCAAAAGGCAGGAGTGGTTCCTCAGGAGGAGGTCTCCCTCGAGAGTAAGGCTTGGGGCTAATTGGCCACTCCCTTAGCCTATTTAAGGAGGAACGCCGACTGAAGCAATTTGTAGGGAACAACTTTAATTCACTCTACTTTGGAAATTGCTTCTGGGCTTTCTGCCAACTTTAGTAAGATTGTGATTACTTTATCTTTGGTTTCTTGTAGGCTGTTAAGAAAGTTTATTAACAGCCTTTGTTTTGAAAAAGACTGAGTTGTTTTAGTAAATTAAGTGTTGTACAAACTTTGTGTGTGCTGTGTTCTTTGGGATCCGTAGCTGGGGCAGAACACCACTCCCATAGAACAGTGATGGTGAACCTTTTCGGCACCCAGTGCTGAAGCGGCACCAGAGCGCCAGAAACATGAAGACCAAGTGGCCGGTGCACATGACTGTTTTTTGGCCATTTTTGGCCATTTTTTGGGCCATTTTCAGGCCGTTTTTCAGCCATTTTTTGGGCAGAAAACTGCCCAAAAAAATGGTCCGGAAAATGGCCTGGTTTTGGCCATTTTTCGGCCCATTTTCAGGTCGTTTTCCAGCGCTCCGGCACCCATGAAGATCAGCTGGCGGGCGTGCATGCCTGTCTTTTGGCCATGCGCGCTGGAAATCAGAAGAGCAACTGGCGACAGCACGCATGCCCAGAGAGAGGGCTCTATGTGGCACTTCTGGCACACACATGCCATAGGTTCACCATCACGGCCATAGAATATAAATGAGATCGATTTGACCCGTAACAAGCCTTGCATTCCTGGTACGATAGGTAGATGTAACAGGAGAGAGGCAGGCTTTTTTTAAAAAAAAAACACAAAAAAAACCATGCAGGCAGGTAGACCAGACGAAGAAATGAACTCCACAGAAAGACTAAATCTATTGAGATTGGATACAATAACAGAACAATAGAATAACAGTCTGATTGTGTGCAGTACCTCTTTCCCCTCCTTACATTTCAATGAATTAGGGAGTTACCGTCTAAGCCACTTCCAAACTTTATCTGGACTTTATGAAAATGTTTTATCCCTCAGCCTGCATATTTCCATCAAGGTACCTTTTCCTTATTCTCTTCACATACCTTGATTGCTACAGGATAGATGGTGGCACCTATTTCAAAGCTCCCCTTTTTGAACATCATAACTGAAGTGTTGTTTATGCAGGTGCCTGGGAAAAAAAGAGAGAGAGAGAAAGAGAGAGATAAACAGGTGCTTCCTTTCAAAATATATGTAAATAATTAATAGCATGATCTGAGACCCAGTTTCTCTCAAGATTCTGCATCATGCAGAAAGGAGTTCAAACAAACACAAAATTCAGTTTTCCTCTAGACCACTACTATGTGGAGGAGAAAGAGGGAGGGAGGGAGGAAGGCAGGCAGGAAGGAAGTTGCATGCATTTGTATCCCACTCCTTTACTTAGTTTGAAATTCTCCATGCCTTTACATGAACTTCTAAACTGAATTCGTGCTAACCTGCCAACATCCAGTCAAGGGACAGCAACCACAAGATCAAATATACTACTACTAGGATGCTGAATTAATTCCTCATAGTTGATATCAGTTTTTGTCCCCTTGTGTGAAAAGCGGACAGATAAACAAATGTTTTAATTTTAATTCATTTGATATCCTTGCCTCTAAAAAGCTGCAAATGTTCCCCCTCCCTCAATCTTTTGTTTCCTCAAAGCACGAGCGATCGGTGTGTGTACGAAGGGGGAGAAAAAACCATTCACCCAGACTTGATTATAAACAACCACCCAGAAACAAGTGGAGGAGAAATGTACATTCTGGTGTTTGGATTTTACCTTCTGGAAAAATAAGAATGGGCAATTTGTCCTTGTTAGAAATGTGTTCCCTTAGTCTAAAAAAAAAATAAGCGAGAAATATGTTAGAGAATACAGAAGAGATTTTCATAATTGACTCAACTTACAATATAAGAGGATTCATTCAGGTTTTAAAGGAGGCGACAATAAAAGTTTTAGTGATAGGAGGAGATGCCCAGCCAAAATGAAGCCACCAAAGGTTCATTTTTTAGGACAAAGCCAAAGTCAGACTGCTGTGAACATGCCACGGTCTTCAATCTAGTACTCGTCTGGTTTTAAACCACATATCCCATCAAGCTGGCTGTGCTGATGGGAACTGTAGTCTAAAACCTCCTGACCATGCTTACAAGCAGAGGTGGGCTTCAAAAATTTTAACAAGGGGTTCTCTGCCTGGTTGCTGGGTGGGCGTGGCCATTGTGGGCGTGGCCTAGTCGGCCTCCTGCACCATGGGCAAAAACGGCCTCCCCAGGCTCCGGAGGCCCTCTGGAGGCTAGAAATGGGCCTGTTCTTCCCAAATTTCTGGTAGGCCTGTTTTTCGCCTTCCCCAAGCCTCCATGCGCGCCCTGCATTTACCTGCATCCAAAACGGGCCGCGTGGGGATTCCTGGGAGGGGTGGGGTGGGCAGGGCCAGCCAGGATGAGAATTGTTAGGATATGGTTTGAGCCTAACAAGTTGTCCAGGCAATATATGTGTACTGTAACTTTAATATGAAAATGTATTATGTGACTTTAAAGTTTTCTTGCTGATTCATTGTAATGCTGAGTCATGCTGTAATTACATAATCACAGGTTGTAAGCAAGGTACTGTAACGTATTCAGTTTGATGATATGCTGAAGATGATGTGATATGCTACCAGAGTATGATATGCTGCCATAGTGAGGAGTTGGTATCATTCTGTTAATCATCGTTGGATGGATCTGCTACCATCGTGGTTTGTGAACCAGAGTGAGTTTGTTATTCTAACCAACTACTGTTTGTGTGGTAAGAAGATTTTGTATCACTGGACTGATTTAACTGGCAAAGACTTGGATTGATTTAAAGACTATGAGATTGTTTTTTTCACTATTAAGTAAGCTTTTGATAAACCAGTTTGCACATCTCTTATTCATTGCTCTCAGCAATGTTTCCCTGTGCTCTTTACTCTGCTGGTTGGTAACACAACACCAATATCCTTAACAAGAATAATGGTAGCAATTACAATATTAGAGGCAAAGAGATGAGGCTGCTATTTGGCCATGAAACAGGATGAGAAATCAGAATAACAAGAATTGAAAGGGACCTTCTGAAGGCAAGTCATTCCACTGATTAATTATTCTCACTTTCAGGAAATTTCTCCTTATTTCAAGATTGGATCTCTCTTTGATTAGTTTCCATCTTGTTGTTCTGCCTTCAGGTGCTTTGGAGAATAGTTTGACTCCCTCTTCTCTGTGGCAGCCCCTTAGATATTGGGAGACTGTATCATGGCACGCCTAGACCTTCTTTTCATTAAACTAGACCCAGTTCCTATACCCAAATAAACCAAGACTTACACCCAATCATTCTTCATATGTTTTAGCCTCCATTCCCCTACCGTGTTTCCCTGAAAATAAGACCTGGTCTTATATTTTTTTTGAATTCTGAAATAAGCGCTTGGCCTTATTGCCATGCGCTCAAAAGCCCGATTGGACTTATTATCAGGGAATGTCTTATTTTGGGGAAAACAGGGTATTCCATTCATTTTGTTAGCATTTCAAAAAGGGCAGTCTCACATGTCCTTCGTAATCTTACATTGGGTTTCCTGAGAACATTTTTTAAGATTGACTAATTGGGAGGGGGAGAGAGAAACAATGTGGTGGCTTAGTGGCTAAGACGCTGAGCTTGTCGATCGAAAGGTCGGCAGTTCAGCAGTTCGAATCCCTAGTGCCCCATAACGGGGTGAGCTCCCATTATTGTCCCAGCTTCTGCCAACCTAGCAGTTTGAAAGCACATAAAAAATGCAAGTAGAAAAATAGGGACCACCTTTGGTGGGAAGGGAATAGCGTTCCGTGTGCCTTTGGCGTTTAGTCATGGCGGTCACATGACCACGGAGACGTCTTCGGACAGCGCTGGCTCTGAAATGGAGATGAGCACCGCCCCCTAGAGTCAGAAACGACTAGCACATATGTGCGAGGGGAACCTTTACCTTTAATTGGGGGGGAAGGAGGGAGGACTCTTACCTTTTTGTCACCAGATGGCGATCTTTCATTTCCGAACGCTCAAACCAGACGTGAGGAGAGGCCTTAACTGTGGCTCTTTGAATGACACCCATCAAACCCCCATGAGCCTGTCCAACCTGGAAATTCATCCATGCCAAACAAAAACAAAAAGGAACAAATACATTTAAAAAGGCAATTAAATAGCACAAGTTTCTTCAACAGCTGCATTACAGGTAGTCTTCAACTTACAAGCATTCATTTAGTCACCGTTCAAAGTTAGAACACTGAAAAAAGTGACTTATGATCATTTTTCATACTTAGAACCATTGCAGCCTCGCCATGGTCACATGATCAAATTTGGACACTTGGCAACTGGCATGTATTCCTGACAGTTGCAATGTCCCGGAATCATGAGATCACTTTTTGTGACCGCCTCAAAAGCAAATTCAATGGGGAAACCAGATTCACTTAACAATTGTATTATTAACTGCAGTGATTCACTTAGGAACCCTTGGCTACAAAGGTCATAAAATGGAGCAAAACTCACTTTAACAACTATCTTGCTTAGCAATAGAAATGTTGACCTCAGTCATTTGTGGTCATAAGTTGAGAACTGCCTGTATATACTTGGAAGGCAGCCAATTTGGAGAAAGTCAAAATATTTGAAGCTGCCTCATCTGGGAACTGGAGACTACGCACAGGATCATTGTTGTGAAAAAAATAGGGGGCAGGAAGATTAAGTTTTCATCACCTTGAGTTGAAGTGTATGTGTTTGTTCATTTAATGACCATTTCAAGTTACAATGGCACTGAAAAAAGTTATTTACGACCTGGTCAGTGGTGAGTTGCCCCTGGTTCGGACTGGTTCTATAGAACCGGTAGTAAAACCGGAGGGAGGCTCCACCCACCGACCCCGACATCATCAGAACGTTTCTGCGCATGCGGCCCCATTGCGAACCGGTAGTAGAGGTAAGTAGAACCCACCCCTGAACCTGGTCCTCGCACATACAACCATTATAACATTCCCCACAGTCACATGATCAAAATTCAAGCACTTGTCAACCGGCATGTTGGGTTTTTTTTGACCGTTGCAAGCATCCTGAGATCACACAATTGTATTTGTGACCGAACCATACCACCTCCTCCAGCCAGTTCCTAACAAGCATAGTCAATGGGGAAAGCTGGATTCGTTGTACAACTGCAGGAATTGATTTAACAACCGTAGCAAAATAAGTCATAACTTCAGGCACAATTCAATAATTGCCTTACGGTAGCAATGGAGATTCTGGTCCCAATTCAATTCAATTCAAACCTTTATTGTCAATGCACAACATGTATACAATGAGATTGGATGAGCCTCCCTTAGTGCACCCAGTGGTGAAATCTGAACTGGTTTGGTACTGGTTCACTGGTTGCGCGCTGCACGCCAAGCGCACACATGTGCAGTGTGCACCAATTGTGTGCTGCGTGCACATGTGCATTAAGTGCCAAAAGGAGGCTTGGGAAGGTAAGTAGAACAGCTGGGGGGGAATCAGCTGTGGTGCGCGAGCTTGGGAACCTTTTTAAAAAAAAAATGTTTAAGCATTTTTAACTACCGGTTCCGGAGGAGGTAAAAAAGGTTCCCAAGCTCGCATGCCACAGCTGTGATTGTTGGAACCTTTTCTTTACCTTTTAAAAGCATTTTTTACTACTGGTTCTCCGGTAGTAAAAGTAAAGTAAAAAAAAAAAGTTCCGAAGATCAGCTGAGCGACATGCGATCGTCGGAACTTTTTTTTTTTTTTTTTTTACTTTTTAAGCATTTTTATAATTTAATTTGCTTTAAAAAAATTTTTAAAAAAGTTCCGACGATCGCATGTCGCTCAGCTGATCTTCGGAACTTTTTCTTTACTTTTTTTTACTACCGGTTCAGCGAACCAGTAGCATTTTTTTACTACTGATTTGGGCAAACTGGCCCAAACCAGTAGCATTTCACCCCTGGTGCAGCCCCCACAAACACAAAATACATCTCAATGACTCCTAAGTGAAAGAAGAAGAAAAACCCTAGCCCAATCGATCATACTAACAAGACACACAATCCTTTATACATATATGTGCATAACATAACATTGTATTATACTAGCTGAATACCTGTGCTCCGCTATGAAACTATGTTATCGGGCTTGATAAATCGACACTTACAGTTTGAAAAGTAATGAGTAGTTACCATAGGCCTCTCCTCTCCCCTTATCTCCCTCAGGCTAGCCCCACAGGATCCTCCCCTCTCCTATCCCCTTCTCTCCCTCAGCCTTGCCCCACAGAAGCCTCCCCTATCCTATCCCCTTCTCTCCCTCAGCCTTGCCCCAAAGAAGCCTCCCCTATCCTATCCCCTTCTCTCCCTCAGCCTTGCCCCACAGAAGCCTCCCCTCTCCTATCCCCTTCTCTCCCTCAGCCTTGCCCCACAGAAGCCTCCCCTATCCTATCCCCTTCTCTCCCTCAGCCTTGCCCCACAGGATCCTCCCCTCTCCTATCCCCTTCTCTCCCTCAGCCTTGCCCCACAGAAGCCTCCCTTCTCCTATCCCCTTCTCTCCCTCAGCCTTGCCCCACAGGATCCTCCCCTCTCCTATCCCCTTCTCTCCCTCAGCCTTGCCCCACAGAAGCCTCCCCTATCCTATCCCCTTCTCTCCCTCAGCCTTGCCCCACAGGATCCTCCCCTCTCCTATCCCCTTCTCTCCCTCAGCCTTGCCCCACAGGATCCTCCCCTCTCCTATCCCCTTCTCTCCCTCAGCCTTGCCCCACAGAAGCCTCCCCTCTCCTATCCCCTTCTCTCCCTCAGCCTTGCCCACAGAAGCCTCCCCTATCCTATCCCGTTCTCTCCCTCAGTCTTGCCCCACAGAAGCCTCCCTTCTCCTATCCCCTTCTCTCCCTCAGCCTTGCCCCACAGAAGCCTCCCCTCTCCTATCCCCTTCTCTCCCTCAGCCTTGCCCCACAGAAGCCTCCCCTCTCCTATCCCCTTCTCTCCCTCAGCCTTGCCCCACAAAAGCCTCCCCTATCCTCTCCCCTTCTCTCCCTCAGCCTTGCCCCACAGAAACCTCCCCATCCTATCCCCTTCTCTCCCTCAGCCTTGCCCCACAGGATCCTCCCCTCTCCTATCCCCTTCTCTCCCTCAGCCTTGCCCCACAGAAGCCTCCCCTAACCTATCCCCTTCTCTCCCTCAGCCTTGCCCTACAGAAGCCTCCCCTCTCCTATCCCCTTCTCTCCCTCAGCCTTGCCCCACAGAAGCCTCCCCTATCCTATCCCCTTCTCTCCCTCAGCCTTGCCCCACAGAAGCCTCCCCTCTCCTATCCCCTTCTCTCCCTCAGCCTTGCCCCACAGAAGCCTCCCCTATCCTATCCCCTTCTCTCCCTCAGTCTTGCCCCACAGAAGCCTCCCTTCTCCTATCCCCTTCTCTCCCTCAGCCTTGCCCCACAGAAGCCTCCCCTCTCCTATCCCCTTCTCTCCCTCAGCCTTGCCCCACAGAAGCCTCCCCTATCCTCTCCCCTTCTCTCCCTCAGCCTTGCCCCACAGAAACCTCCCCATCCTATCCCCTTCTCTCCCTCAGCCTTGCCCCACAGGATCCTCCCCTCTCCTATCCCCTTCTCTCCCTCAGCCTTGCCCCACAGAAGCCTCCCCTATCCTCTCCCCTTCTCTCCCTCAGCCTTGCCCCACAGAAACCTCCCCATCCTATCCCCTTCTCTCCCTAAGCCTTGCCCCACAGAAGCCTCCCCTCTCCTATCCCCTTCTCTCCCTCAGCCTTGCCCCACAGAAGCCTCCCCTATCCTATCCCCTTCTCTCCCTCAGCCTTGCCCCACAGAAGCCTCCCCTATCCTATCCCCTTCTCTCCCTCAGCCTTGCCCCACAGGATCCTCCCCTCTCCTATCCCCTTCTCTCCCTCAGCCTTGCCCCACAGAAGCCTCCCCTATCCTATCCCCTTCTCTCCCTCAGCCTTGCCCCACAGAAGCCTCCCTTCTCCTATCCCCTTCTCTCCCTCAGCCTTGCCCCACAGAAGCCTCCCCTATCCTATCCCCTTCTCTCCCTCAGCCTTGCCCTACAGAAGCCTCCCCTCTCCTATCCCCTTCTCTCCCTCAGCCTTGCCCCACAGGATCCTCCCCTCTCCTCTCCCCTTATCTCCCTCAGGCTAGCCCCACAGAAGCCTCCCCTCTCCTATCCCCTTCTCTCCCTCAGCCTTGCCCCACAGAAGCCTCCCCTCTCCTATCCCCTTCTCTCCCTCAGCCTTGCCCCACAGAAGCCTCCCCTATCCTCTCCCCTTCTCTCCCTCAGCCTTGCCCCACAGAAACCTCCCCATCCTATCCCCTTCTCTCCCTCAGCCTTGCCCCACAGAAGCCTCCCCTCTCCTATCCCCTTCTCTCCCTCAGCCTTGCCCCACAGAAGCCTCCCCTCTCCTATCCCCTTCTCTCCCTCAGCCTTGCCCCACAGAAACCTCCCCATCCTATCCCCTTCTCTCCCTCAGCCTTGCCCCACAGAAGCCTCCCCTATCCTATCCCCTTCTCTCCAGAGTTATTTTCAGGTTGGGAGGGGGAGTAGAAAGTCTAACTAATTAGCATCAGAGCTAAGTGTTAATAATAATATAAGAAATACTAATGCTCTGATGGTCATTTTGAAAAATCCTTTCTTAGTGAGCACCTAGAAGCAAAGAGGAACATATGTGGCAAATTTCAAGTTTGTAGGCTTTACGGTTCTGGAGATTTCGTGATTATGACATGAGTGGTTTTCGCTTTTATATATATAGATTACACCAGTGTAGACGTATTGCACATTGTGCTGGCCCTGCAAGTCTATCATACTAAGTAGTTATGGTGTTACATTGCATTCAGAAGTCTGACAGCCCACGGATAGAAGCTATTTTTCAGCCTGTTCGTTCTACTGGCTAGGTTTCTATATCTCCTGCCTAATGGTAGGAGAGTAAAGAAGTGCTGACCAGGGTGTGAATCGTCCCTAAGGACTTTCCTCACCCTGATAAGACATCGAGTCCTAGTGATTTCATCTAGTGAGGTCAGGGGACAGCCCATGATAATTTTGTGCTGTTCTCATCACCCTTTGTAATGTCTTTCTATCTATTTACAGTAATTGTGGTCATAAATCGAGGATCACCTGTATTACTTTGCTTGGCAACAATCATTTTTTTCTGGCTATGCTGCACATGTGTGGTTTTTCAAAAAGGTGGGGTTGAAATTCAGAAAGGTAATTGGGATTCTCCTCACACGGGTGTCCCAAAATTTCTCAAACTCACTGTATCTACCCAAGACAAGAGCAATTAAAAGGAACACATAGAACTCAATTAATTAATCACTTTCAATGATAGAATCCCTAGAATTTGCCTATAGTGCTTTAAGAGCGAATTAAATTCTACACTCTTACAAACGATGCTACCACTTTGATTTCTTTTGTATAAAATATTAAACTGTAATCTATTAAGGGAAGTTTGAACGATTTGCAAAGCATGCTGGCAGTTGCTAAATAAAATTAAATAAAGAGTCAACTATTTCTACCCAAATTGGCCAGCAAGTAGAAACACAAGAGTGGTATATTTTATATCATTGCTACATTTCCTTTACATAATTTCTCTTTTCCCCTCAATTTTCCCCTCAATTCAGGGTAAGAAATTCTGCACAAATTCTTGGAAACCAGGAAATGATTAAGAGATGTCGATGTCCTATTAAGTTTGCAGTGACAAAATCCTCAAGATATTGTGACATACCATTGCGTAACAGCCATCATTTGTCAAGATTATAACATCTATCGGAGATGTGTGATTGGCTACACATATTCCACCCTTCTGGGGTCGGTTCTCCCTGCAATGACAGGATGTGTGATTCGCAACATTGTCGTAAAACAGCCATCCCATAATTCCTCTACATTTGAGGATTCCACTGCTGATGCTTGTTTAAAAGAAAAAAGCATGCGCGAACCCTCAAAATGCAATGCGAGTGCCCCCCCCCCGATGCATGCACCCCACGCCCACTCCCCGCGCCCCATTTTGGCTTCCAGGTTGGTTCAGGAGGCCTTCCAGGCCCAAAACAGCGGGGCCGTGTGCACAAACCCCCAAAATGCAATGCGAGCACCCCCACGCATGCACCCACGCATGCACAGTGGAGCTGGACTGGGGCGACGGCTGGCGTACCCGCAGAGAGGGCTCTGCCTGCCACCTGTGGCACACGTGCCATAGGTTCACCATCACGGTCATAGGGGAAGGAAAAAGGATTTAATTGTTAAGATTTATTTTATCGCACCTTTATTACTTTATAAGTAACTCAAGGCAGCGACCATATATAGTATTCCTTCCTCTTCCCCACAACAGCCACCCTGTGAGGTGAACTGGACTAAGAAGGCGACAGGCCCACAGTCACCCAGATGGTTTTCACGCCTAGAACTCACAATCTCCTTCCGATTGGTCCGAACTCACCCAGCTGCTGCACTTTCATGCCTAATATGTGGGACTAGAACTCCAAGTCTCCTGGTGATTGCCCACAGTCACCCAGCCAGCTCTCATGCCTAAGGCAGGACTACAACTCCCGGTCTCCTGGTAATTGCCCACAGTCACCCAGCCAACTCTCATGCCTAAGGCAGGACTACAACTCCCGGTCTCCTGGTAATTGCCCACAGTCACCCAGCCAGCTCTCATGCCTAAGGCAGGACTACAACTCCCGGTCTCCTGGTAATTGCCCACAGTCACCCAGCCAGCTCTCATGCCTAAGGCAGGACTACAACTCCCGGTCTCCTGGTAATTGCCCACAGTCACCCAGCCAACTCTCATGCCT
Source organism: Pantherophis guttatus (assembly GCF_059756535.1). Lineage (NCBI taxonomy): Eukaryota > Metazoa > Chordata > Lepidosauria > Squamata > Colubridae > Pantherophis > Pantherophis guttatus. Next base: position 11,932,778 of record NC_142070.1, on the reverse strand, counting down.
AAGGCGGGACTAGAACTCCCGGTCTCGTGATTTCTAGGCCAGCACCTTAACTAGGATCCCTCGGCTATACTAATTCAATCCAATTTGCATAATCTGTTGGTTGGGTTTAATTGAACAACAGAGCAAGAGAGCTTAGTGAATTACAGCGCCCACATGCTTCCACTCACCTGTTGTGATAACGAATGCTTCCTGAGAGTGCCCTGACAAGGATTCGGCAGCAGGTGAGATGGACAAGATCACTCAGCCAGTCTTTGGTTCTGCAAAACAGAACATCGAGCAGAACAAGTTTAGAAATCTCTTCATCAGCAGATTTTCCAAACCACAAATTAAGTTTACCACCTAAATAACAAGGGAGGAACCCAGATGTATCTACTATTGGATTAGAAGGACAGCCCAGGCCTGAAAGAATCCTAAAACAGGGGGGAGGAGTGTCCAACGTAGCAACTTTTAAGACCTGTGAAATTGGATTCTCCAGCCAGCCAACGATGAAAGAAATGAAATCAAATAATACAGATAAGTCCTCCTTAACAAGAGTAATTTGGATCAGAAATTCCATCACTAAACAATACGGTCATAAGGTTGTCATTACAGATAATCTCGACTTACAATAGCAGTAGCACTTAAGACTTATATACTTGCCTTGTGGTGTTTTATAGCCCTCTCTAAGCGGTTTATAGAGTCAGCCTATTGCCCCCAACAATCTGGGTCCTCATTTGACCCACCTCAGAAGGATGGAAGGCTGAGTCAACCTTGAGCCTGGTGAGATTCGACCTGCCAAATTGCAGGCAGCCAGCAGTCAGCAGAAGTAGCCTGCAGTACTGCACTCTAACCACTGCACCATCGCGGCTCATACCACCATTTGTTCAGTGACCATTCAAAGTTACAAGGACTCTAAAAAGGTGACTTACAATCAGTCCGCACATGACTGTTGCAGAATTCCTATGGTCACGTGATCAGAATTTGGGTGCTTGGCAATCGGCGTGCATTTACGATGGTTGCAGTGGCCTGAGGTCATGTGATTTTCATTTGCAACCTTCCCTGCGTGCTTCCAAACAAGGAAAGTCAATGAGGGAGGTAAAAATTTGCTTAACCACCACGAGAATCACCTAATAATTGCAGTAATTTGCTTAAAGTAATTAACCGCCCTGAGTCTCCGGAGAGGGGCAGCATATAAATTTAATAAATAAATAAATAAATAAAAACCTGGCAAAAAAAGGCTGTAAAATCAGGTGCAATTCACTTAACAACCACTTTGCTTAGCATCAGAACATTCCAGTCGTAAGTCGAGGACTACCTGTATTTATATTCCAGGAGTGCTGTTTGTTTCATGAACAAAAAGCAAGCCCACTTACTGTCCATTTGGCAGCTGTCCTACCAAGGTAGTCCCCACAATCATGGACATGATCCCAATGGCTGCCAAGGTAATTCTGGGGGAAAAAAACAGAAGATAATGAAAAGTCCAAATGAGATCAGTGCATTTTATGTTCTGGCGTACCTTCTCTAGTAACCTTTTTTTAAAGCAATTTCCTGATCTCTTGTTTATTATATATAACATAATAATATATAAATATATTACATTAATAGGTTTACTGCATCAGTGAGGTTGGATGGAACTGAGAGGGAACTGAGATAAGTTACATCAGGAATTTTGGAGGTCCCCTATTCAGCTATCCAGGGATAGCTGAACAACTTCATCAAGAAGACTGGTAAAAACATTTAAAATGAAGCTTTGTGAACATAGCTGGTCACCAACCAACATAGATGGTTTGTCTTTCATTTATTTTCTCTTTTTCCTTTTCTTTTGGTACCTTTGAGCCAACCTTGGCAATATTTTTCAGAAATGATTTGCTGTTGTGTTCTTCCCAGGGCTGAGGGAGAGTGACTGGCTCAAGGTCAACCAGCTGGCTTTGTGCATAAGGCAGAACTCGAACCCTCGGTCTCCCGGTTTGTAGCCTGATGCCTTAACCACGACATCAAACTATATCTTGTCTTTCTATGCATGCCAGGTTACAATGCAATTATTCAGAGAGATTAATCCAAAAGCCCAGCAAGCAATTAGCAGCATCCTATGGAAATTAGGGCAATGCCAAATTAGACAACACCTACAAAACATTTTTTACATTCTTTAATTTTAATTAGGCTCATTAGCATCCTATTTTTAATGACTTGTTATTCTGGATACAATTTTGCCTGCTTTGATCTACTTGCAGAGTAGAGGCTGCTTAGCCAGTCAAATGGATACACTGAAAAGGGTGGGGTTTTTTTTCCTAATTCAGAAAGCCCTGAAATTAAGAATAATCATCTAAATCACAGAGTTTCAAAGGGAGGGGGGGCTTTTGGGAGCCCTAGAGGCCATTTTTTTCTTTGGATCTTCAGGGCTGCCATCCTGGGCTTCCCCAGGAGATGTTCAAGCAGTCTGCAAAGTCAAATAAAGTTCTTTAAAATTTCTCAGTTTGAATTTCTAGTACAGAAAGTATCAATGGATATGATCCAGACTGGGGCCCTCAATCATTCTTAAGAATGTAAAGCCTTGGCAACTTAAAAGATTTGTGGAGTTGAACTCCCAAAATTGACTGGGGAATTCTAGGAGTTAAAAATCCATAGGTCTTAAAAGTTGCCAAGGTTGGACACGCACTCAGCGCCCTCCCCCCCATTTAAAGGGTCCTGTGGTCAAAATCTTTGACATTCAGTAATCTAAATCAATGACTGTTTTTGCTTTAAGCTTATTCTGCCCCATTTGGAGACAGCCAGTTTATTATTACAAGCACACTTTTCAATACCTGACAAGCCATTATAAAAAATTAGAAATCGTTAACACAAAGGCTTTCTTTCTCATGATTCTCAATGAGAATTATGCAATCTGAACTTTTATGTTATAACCACAATGTTTGCATTTTGCAAATACAGAGAGAGCCAGGCTCCCCAAATGGCAAGATGCTGACGCAAATACTAACAACTGTGCCGATGCATGCAATGCAATCAGGAGTGGCATATCTATAAAACTGTCAGCCGTGACATAAACACACCAGCAGAAGTTTTAACTATTTCTCTAAAGGCATTCAAGGTGTGTTCTTTGAATGTGTCACCTTGTAGAGGAGATGAGCAGAATAGTAATTTAATAAATAATAATAAAATAATAATGTGTTCAATAGAGATGGAAGCTGGCTAAATTAGGAAAGGATGATCTATAAAGGAAGAATCATGAAATGAGCATGAAATGCTAGAAAATATAGGTAGTCCTTGACTTAAAACAGTTCATTTAGTGATCATTCAAAGTTATGGTACAACGCCACTAAAAATGTGACTTATGACCTTTTTTTTTACACTTATGAACATTGCAGTATCCCCATGGACACTTGATCAAAATTCAAACGCTTGGCAAGTGACTCACATTTATGACGGTTGCAATGTCCCAGGGTCATGTGATTCTTTTGCGACCTTCTGACAAGCAAAGTCAATGGGGAAGCCAGATTCACTTAACAACCATCTTATTAACTTAACAACTGCAGTGATTCACTTAACAACTGTGGCAAGAAAGGTTGTAAAACGGGACAAACCTCACTTAGCAAATGTCTCACTTAGCGACATAAACTTTGGGCTCAATTGTGGTTGTAAATCGAGGACTACCTGTACTCAGTACTAGGTAACAGCATGCTATTATATATACTGTAAATATGCAGCAAACCCAATTTACTCACACTGATGTTGCCAGTGTGATATCTAAGCTGTGAAATATTTGACATGGACATTTTACCTGCGGTTTTATATTGCTTGTAAGCTACCATGAGGCTTTCAGACTTGACAGTATGCCAATTTAAACAACAACAGTAAAAACAGTCTTTCTGATAGTTCACTTCAACAAGATATGATATAGAAACTGCCTTTGGTGGATTTAAAAATTATATTTGATCAGTTCACAGAACTTCAAATATTAGAAAACATGAATGTGTACGAGTTACAAGACACACACCCCAAATACGGCTCACTTCTGACATATATACATGTTGGCCAGTGATGGGTTTCAAAATTTTTTACTACCGGTTCTGTGGGTGTGGCGGTGGGCGTGGCTTGGTGGGCGTGGCAGGGGAAGGTTACTGCAAAATCCCCATTTCCTCCCAATCAGCTGGGACTTGGGAGGCAGAGTATAGATGGGGGCGGGGCCAGTCAGAATTTTTACTACCGGTTCTCCGAACTACTCAAAATTTCCACTACCGGTTCTCCAGAACTGGTCAGAACCTGCTGAAACCCACTTCTGATGTTGGCTAATATCAGCATTCCTTCACCCATTAGAAGTCAAACAAGCTTAGAGAAAAAAGCAAATCACATCCATCTGGATCACATAAAACTATGGATCTATGATAAGAAAAGCACAGTGTCAAGGCTCATGTTGTAGTAAACTAGGAGTCTCCAAGCTTGGCAACTTTAAGATTTGTGGACTTCAAGTCCCATAATTCCTCAGCCAACCGTGCTTAAGTTGCCAAGTTTGGAGACCCAGTAATAAACCATTCCTGGTAGGGATATACAGGTAGTCCTCGATTTACAATCACAATTAAGCCCAACATTGTTGTTGCTAAGCAACATTTTACGACTTTTCTTGCCACAGTTGTTAAGTGAATCACTGCAGTTATTAAATCAATAATCTGGCTTCTCCATTGACTTTTCTTGTCAGAAGGTCGCAAAAGGTGGTTACGACATGATCCCGGGACACTGCAACCGTCATAAATACGAGTCTGTTGCCAAGCGTCTGAATTTTCATCACTTGACCATGGGAATGGCTGCAGTGGTCATTAAGTGTGAAAAATGGTCGGAAATCACCTTTTTTCCAATGCTGTTGTAATTTCGAACGGTCACTGTGACCTGTTGCAAATCAAGGACTACATGTATAAAATGCAACTATTGAGAGGTGTCAAACTCGATTTCATTGAGGGCTGCATCAGGGTTGTATTTGACCTCAGGGGGCTGGGGTGGGCGTGGCCAGGGTGGGCGTGGCCAGCTTGACGTCACTCGTGTCAGGAGCGTCTGTGGTGGCCCGAATATTCTGCCAGTGAAAACGGGCTCCTGAGCTCCGTTTTTGGCTGCGACCCTCTGCAAGTGAAAATGTAGCTTGGGAGGGCCATTTGTGGCCCTCCTCAGCTCCATTTTCCCTGGCAGAAGCACAGCGGGCCAGTCCTTTGCTGTTTCCAGGGTGGCCCTGCGGGCCAGATCTAATCACCTCGCGGATCAGATCTGGGCCCCGGGCCTTGAGTTTGATCTAAGGAATGTGGAATGCCCCTTTTAACATCAGACCAGGATGTTTCAGTCATTTTGTAGGTGGTCCTACATTAAATGTGCCAAATCAGGAAATAATTTGTGGGCTACATCCAGAGCATCAAAACCCTGCAACATTTGGTTTCTGGGGTCATATATTTTGGCAAGTCTTGAAACGGAACGTATGTTTTATGTGCAAAAGATCTCAGGCATATTCTCTATGAAATTATCGATATCTACCTTCAGACCAGGAGGAGAATGTCACTTTAAAAGGAGACCAACATTTAAAAGGAAACCATCCATAAAAAGCCACAAAGATGTCACCTATATCATAACATCATCACGCAAATGAGTATACAGGTAAGTTCTCGACCTGCAACCCCAAATGAGAACAGAATTTTCACTGTAAGTCATAGTGGTTGTACGTCGAGTCATCACATGACCGGATCCAATTTAACAACAGTCCGAAGTCAAGTCATGCAGTTGTTATAAATGCAAACCCAGCTTAACCAATAGTGTTTGGGTTTGTTTGTTTTTTTGCTGGAAACTGGCAAAAAATGTCACAAAATGTGATCTCTGTGGGATGATGCAACTGGTTAATCGCTAAACTAACCAAATTGCGATCAACTGACAGTGGAGGCAGTGCTATGGTCGTTAAGTTCGAATTTGGGTCATAACTTACTTTTTCATAGGCTGTTAATTCGAACTATTGTTAAGTGAATGGTCTTAAACCGAGGACAACCTGTAATGTTGCATTTTGCATCCACTGTATCTCGATTGATGTCATTTGCATGACAGCACAATGAGGCATGAATGCTTGCCCTTCCCCTGACTCCTCCTGCAGACGCTGAAGGACCAACAGTCCAATTTGTCTAAAACTATTCCCTACAATATAGGGGACGCGGTGGCTCAATGGCTAAGATGCTGAGCTTGTCGATCAAGAAAGGTTGGCAGTTCAGCGGTTCGAATCCCTAGCGCCGCAAAACGGAATGAGCTCCCGTTATTTGTCCCAGCTTCTGCCAACCTAGCAGTTCGAAAGAATGTAAAAATGCAAGTAGAAAAATAGGGACCACCTTTGGTGGGAAGGTAACAGTGTTCCGTGTGCCTTTGGCGTTTAGTCATGTCGGCCACATGATCACGGAAACGTCTTCGGACAGCGCTGGCTCTTCGGCTTTGAAACGGAAATGAGCACCGCCCCCTAGAGTCGGAACGACTAGCACCTATGTGCAAGAGGAACCTTTACCTTTACCTTATTCTCTAAAATGGCACCAACAGCTCAACTTACCGAAGAGGAAGCAATAAACAGTAACGCATAAAGACTCCAATAACCCACACAATCGTCAGTCGTAAACTGATGTAATGGAAGTTGACATTGGTCCTAGTGAGGAGGTTCCAGGAAACCAGCTCTTCCGATGTGAATCTTTGGGTGACTTCATCTTCTACAATGGCTTCGAAGCCCTTCTTAGAAAAATAAAAGACATCGGAGAGCTCAAAGTCTCTGCAGCCATTGCCAGCCATCTCCTTCTCCATGGTGGTTTCCTCTCTCTGTATGATAACTTCAGAATAAGAAGGAAAAGAGAAGAACACAGCTGAGTGAGGAAAGACAAAGCCAGAACAATTCATAATGCATGTCCAGGGAACGACTGGTGTCACTTTCAATGATGCAGAAAGTCCTCGACTTAGGACCACAATTGAGCCCCAAATTTATGTGGAGACATTTGTTAAGCGAGTTTTGCCCCCTTTTACGACTTTTCCTGACAGAGTTGCTAAGTGAATCATTGCAGTTATTAAGTTAGTCACACGGTTGTTAAGTGAATCTGGTCTACCCGTTGGCTTTACTTGTCAGACAGTCGCAAAAGGGGATCACGTGATCCCAGGATACTGCAATCACCATAAATATGAGTCAGTTGCCCGATGTCTGAATTTTGATCATGTGACCATGGGGATACTGTCATGGTCATAAAGTGTGAAAAATGGTCATGTGTCACTTTTTTTCAGTGATGTTGTGACTTTGAACGGTCACTAAATGGTGTTGTAAGTCGAGGACTACCTGTACTCTTAACAGAAGACAAATCCCAGTGAATACACAGAAGAGGCTGTTGAGGTGGCCTCAAAGAACAGTTGCTATTGATAGGGGAAGCCTCTGACATCTGGTTTGAGTTGACTCAACATTGTTAAATTATGTAAACCAGGTTCTTGAGATAATATTCTAAAGAAGACGAGTGACACGGCTGGAGGATGAGTCACTACCCCAGAGGTCACACAATTCACAATGAGAAGTGGGACAGGTTGTAGACAAAGATACCAGGAAAGTATCAATTACCTTACTCACTGCCTATGTTTAGACCTGGGAGAGGGAGATAAGAAAGAAAAATACCACCAAAACAAAGTGTAAACTAATAGCTGATCTATGGACAACCTTCTCAACACCTAGATTTGGCTGTCCTGAAAAGCTCCCAGATTCTTAGCAATTTGTGGTTTATTTATTTATTTATTTTTCTTTTTTTTCTTTTTTTATTTTTATATGCCGCCCTTCTCCGGAGACTCAGGGCAGCTTACAATGCATTAAGCAATAGCCTTCATACTTTTGTATATTTTATACAAAGTCAGCTTATTGCCCCCACAAACCGGGTCCTCATTTTACCCACCTTAGAAAGGATGGAAGGCTGAGTCGACCTTGAGCCTGGTGAGAATTGAACTCTCAGTAATTGCAGGAGCTGAATGTTAAATGCTGCCTTAGTAGGAGGCATTAGCCTCCTACGCCACTCAGGATCCTGGTTTACAGGTAGCCTCCGACTTACGACCAGAACTGGGCTCAAAATTTCCACTGCTAAGCGAAACAGTCGTTAAGTTAGTTTTGCCCCATTTTACAATCTTTCTTCCCACAGTTTTTAAGTGAATCACTGCAGTTGTTATGTTAGTAACAACTAATGGCTTCCCTATTGACTTTGCTTGTCAGAAGGTTGCAAAGGAGATCACATGACTCCAGGACACTGCGACCGTCATAAATACGAGTCCGTTGCCAAGTGTCCGTATTTTGAACACAAGACTATGGGGATGCTGCAATGGTTGTAAGCGTGAAAGCTGTTGTAACTTCAAATGGTCGCTAAAGGAACTGTTGTAAGTCAAGGAGTACCTGTACTACTTTTTCATTGCCAGGGGTGTGCTGGCTTTTTGCCTCCTGCATTAAGCTAGCCAAGCTGGAAATAATGTTTCTCGATTTGCATGAATTTCAAGCAACATCTCCAATCCCATAAGTTCCTGTAAGAGCATAATTACTTTCCTAATTTCAACTATGGCCTACTTCTTAGTCACACATGACATATCTAAAATGCTGTGCAGACCGACAAACCCTTATTTCAACATCTAGATAAAAAGAAGCTATGTTAGGCAATTATATATAGGGACAAAGTGATAAATAATAAATATACTGATTATTAACAAAGAAATACTGGAGTAGGATTCACATATTAACACTGAAGATTCTTAAATATAAAGATAAAACCAGAAGCTTTTCTTTTAGCCCTAATGGACAAAAAAAAAAAAAAAACTTGAAAAATGTTGAACTTTGAACATATAGACTGACATCAGGAAGAATGCTTTTATGCACAAAAAGATGCTTTAATTAAAATTTAAAAAATTTATTTTTTATTTAAAAATTTAATTAAAAGATGCTTTAAATTCCACAATAGATGATTGGCTGCAAAAGCTGATGGAATGAGTTGAGATGGGTAAATTAAGGGCTTTAATTAAAGAAAAGAATACAACTAATTTTGTTTCTACTTGGAAATTGCTTCTTGAGGTGGGAAAAAAATGAAACTTTGACTTTGGGTTTTGCTGATTAAATAGGTTTATTGTTCTAGAAATGGCTAATATATATTACTTTATAAAAGTAAAAAAGTTGAGACTGTAATGTTATTTTATCTATTGCTCTAAAAAGAATCCAAACTCAATGCTTTTCTTTCTCCGCTTTTACCCTATACTTTTTCCTTTTCTCTTTTTCATCCCCTATTATCTTCATTTTTCTGTTTTATATTTCGATCAAATTTTGAGGAAGAATATATAATAATCTGTGTTTCTCTTAATTTCTTTAAATTGCTCTCATCATCTCAACAACTTATAACAATGCATTCTGCCTCTTTTATTCCTACAACAATCGTATGAGATAAATTAATCCAAAACCAAGAAAAATGATTTTGCTAAGTAATTAAATCCAAGTTTGGCTAATCCTACTAAAAACGGGGTGAGCTCCCATTACTTCTGCCAAGCTAGCAATTCGAAAGCACGTAAAAAATGCAAGTAGAAAAACAGGGACCACCTTTGGTGGGAAGGTAATAGCGCTCCATGCACCTTTGGCGTTTAGTCATGCCGGCCACATGACCACGGAGACATCTTCGGACAGCACTGGCTCTTCAGCTTTGAAACAGAGATGAGCATCACCCCCTAGAATCAGGAACAACTAGCACATATGTGCGAGGGGAAACTTTTACCTTTTATATTTGGAAAGATGAGCTACCTACTTTGATGGAAAGCCCTAGTAATAGTATCCTTATTCAGATCATAAGGCACATGTCTACATCAGACCAGAATTAATTGTGGTGTGCAGTGTGAATGTTAAGTGCTATAACTGCAAAATTGGAAACTTTTGGATCCAACTGATAGGGAGTTCATTATCAGATTCAGCCAACATTTCTTCCTATAAAAATTTTTTTAACCATCTTTTTACATCTAGGGAATACAGATCCAATTTATCTATACATACAAGAATCTGTTTGATGTCTATACAGCAGAAGAAAAATTCTTCTAGATCACCAGATTTGGTTAATTGGGACTAGGTAAATGTCAGATATTGTTAAAAAATCATGCAGACCAGTGGTGGGTTGCTCCCGGTTCTGTCCGGTTCTTGCAAACCGGTAGTAACAGTGGCGGGAAGCTCCGCCCACCCAGGCAGACCTCATCATAGACTATCTGCGCATGTGCAAGTAAGTAGAACCCACCCCTGATGCAGACCCCAAGCCCCTGTTGGCAATTGTGGCCAAGAGAGCTATTAAATATTTTGCAGATTAAATAGAGATGACATCTTTTGTAGTTTGATAGAACTGAAGGTGGACAATATATAGCACCAAGGTCCCTGTTTACCGAACATTTAGCAGTACAGGATAAATTAGTGTTTCTTAACTTTGGCCATTGGAAAAAGATGTGTGGACTTCAACTCCCAGAATTCCTGGGAGCTAGGTGGCTGAGGAATTCTGGGAGTTGAAGTCCACACATCGTCCAGTAGCCAAGGTTGACAAACACCACTCTAAAGCATTTCTCAGATCTTTATTTCTCTGAGCTACAAAAAAAATACTATGTTAACCAACATTCAGGACAATTCCTTCAGATTATTATTATGATGATACCGTGATCTATAATTTAAAACTGTAATAAGCAACTTACCACTTGAACTATAGGATAATAGTTTCTGTTCTCTTCGGATTCCCTTCTGAATTCGCAGTGTGGCCCACTATTTGGAAAAAGGGGGAAATCAGAGAAGACCAGTTTTTAAAGAAGTCTACATGCACCCCTGCATTTTTTCCCCCTTTCATTTACTCTTTGAACACTTCTATTTTTTTAAAAAACTGATTTAGACAGTTTTTGGGGCCAATTATCTGCCCTGAAGATTGCAGCCATTTTCATTTTTAAAATATTTCTATTTTAAAATATGGGTAGCCCCTCCAATTGCAACCACAATTGAGCCCAAAATTTCCACTACTAAGCAAAACAGTTGTTAAGTGAATTGTGCACCATTTTACAACCTTTCTTGCCACAGTTGTTAAGTGAATCACTTCAGGTGTTAAATTAGTAACATGATTGTTAAGGCTAGAAAAAACAGGAGTCTATTTCATATCAGGGAATCCCAAACTTTTTGCTTGGGGCACATCTGGAACGTGACAATCTGTTCTGGGAGCTCTGGCAAATCAGATACTACAGTCTTCACTCATTCAGAAAGCAGCTGCTGTAGGGAAATTTAACTTGTTACAATTGTACCTGAATGCTATCAGCCACCTGAGCTATTCTTGTTTCTGGCCAGACAGTCCAACAAAGCATTGGACTGCAGCCACTCATGAAGCTGATGGACTTCAAAAGCATTCCAGGATGCTAGAGGCTGTTTTGCAGCATGCCATCTCCCTACTTTTTAAATAGAAACATGTTAATGGAAAAAATATCAGGTAAGGCAAATATTGCCTAGGAAAGTGTCTACAGTACCAGCTAGGCAACCTTAGTACCATCCAGACAACCTCAGCACAGGTAGCATGACAGCATTGCCAAGAATTATGTCTTCTTGCTTTAAAAAAGCACAATGTAAGGAATTTAGAATAGAATAGAATAGAATAGAATAGAATAGAATAGAATAGAATAGAATAGAATAGAATAGAATAGAATAGAATAACAGAGTTGGAAGGGACCTCAGAGGTCTTCTAGTCCAACCCCCTGCCCAGGCAGGAAACCCTACACCACTTCAGACAAATGGTTATCCAACATCTTCTTAAAAATTTCCAGTGTTGGAGCATTTACAACTTCTGCAAGCAAGTTAGTCTCTGATGACACTAGACTCTCATATACATTTAATAAATAAATATCAGCCTGTCGATGTTAACAGTACAGGTAGTTTTGAATTACAACCATTCGAAGTTAACAGTGGCACTGACAAAGTGACTTATGACTGTTTTTCACACTTAGAACAGTTACATCTTCGCGATCATGTGATCAAAAATTTAGATGTCTGCCAACTGGCATGTATTTATAACTATTGCAGTATCCCGGGGTCACATTTTGAGACCTTGTCAGCCAACTTCTGATAAGTAAAGTCAATGGAGAAGCCAGATTCACTCAACAACCCGGTTGTTATTAAATTAACAACCGCAGGGATTCACATAACAACTGTAGCAAGAAAGGTCATAAAATGGAGCAAAACTCACTTAACAACTGTCTCACTTAGCAACATTAATTTTGGGGTCAACTGTGATCATAAATTGAGGACTACCTGTACCAAGAGCTGCAACTCTTAAGCTCCATTGAGTTTAATTAAACACACAGCCCAGCTCACAGCAGCTTATTGAGTGAATTATGACTAAGCAATAAATTGAACCAGATTATTAAACATTTGGCAGGAGAGGCACTGTGCAATTAATACAACTCCTTGTATCAGGGGTGGGCAACTCCTTGTATGGGTGGCTCAGGAATTCTGGGAGTTGAAGTCCACAGGTTGTAAAGTTGCCAGAGTTACCCACCCTGGCCCTGTATTATTCTTCCGAGTTATTATCAGTGTCATGTCTCCAGCATAGAGTTTGTGTAGCTATATACTGTTGTTGTTCTCTGGCATATGTTGAGTTGAGCCCCATATAGTGACCAGGGACAATCTTTCATTGTTTAGAATAGGGGTCTCCAACCTTGGCAACTTTAAGACTTGTCCACAAGTCTTAAAGTTGCCAAGGTTGGAGACCCCTAGTTTAGAACATTGGCTTTGGTAGCATTTTTGAAGCCAGACTCCATTTTGTAACATTCTGAGCTAACAGAAACATCTAGAACAAGGGCGTCAAACTCAAGGCCCGGGGGCTGGATCCAGCCTGCGGGGTGATTAGATCTGGCCCGCAGGGCCGCTCTAGAAACAACTAAGGACCGGCCAGCGGTACCTCTGCCAGCAAAAACAGAGCTGGGGAGGGCCGCGGACGGCCCTCCTGAGCTCAATTTTCACTGGCAGATGGCTGCAGGAAGTCATCGCAGCCAAAAACAGAGTTCGGGAGCCCATTTTCGCTCGCAGAGCGCTCAGGCTACACCACAGGCACCCCTGACACAAGTGACATCGAGCTGGCCATACCCACCCTGGCCGCGCCCAACAGCCCACCCCGGCCTCCTGATGCGGCCCTCAAGGAAATCGAGTTTGACACCCCTGATCTAGAAGAATCCAGCTTAGTCTGTGACACATGTTCTTCTGAAGACAAAATCTATATCCCATACATGGCATCGCTGTTTCACCTCATCCTGTTCTTTAATAAAGTATCAAGATCTACATTTACAGTCTGGCTTTTTGCAGGATATAGGAGGGTTTAGCTGCATGTCGAGCTACACACAGGATAGCATGTAATGAGGGCAGAACAATCAGGTCCATTCTCTTAATTCTTTTTAGCCCAAGTCAAGCCGCACAACAATATCTGCACTGATTAGTTGTCAGTGGATCAACTGGTGAATTATTCATATACCATTTGCTGTCTCGTTAAACAAGACTTGGGGAGCCAGGGAAGGAATCCAGAAGGTCCATTCATTGAATGATAATCTCGCCACTGATTCTCATTTTAAAGCTCTTTCTTTAAAAAAAATAAATGTCATGAGTTTGAAAAATGTCACTTTTTCAGGGCTCTCGAAACTCCGAATGGTCACCAAATGAATGGTTATAAATCAAAGATGACCTGAATAGATAGAAAAACAAACACACCCAAATAACTCCATCTGTCTTACCTAAGGCTTGGAAAACCAATCATATCTTCAAAGGCTTTAGATAGATTAGAACAGCAACACAATGAGAGTAACCAAGATTTAATCATGAATTCAAGCCCATACATATCTCGGTTAAGCCTGGCTACTAGGTATCTGTTCATGCACTGCAATAATGCCAGAAAACATGGCTGGATTTGCATACCTCATCAACTATAGCTTTAACCATAGTTAAACCAAATGCCGCACTACAGCTAATATGACTTAGTGTCATGTACTGTACTGAAAACCAGGGTGGATAAAAATCAATGATTTTTTTTAAAAAATCAAAAAAATCGGATTTTTTTTATTTAAATTGGATTTTTTTTATTTTTAGCAAATTTATTTTAATAAAAAACTTTTGAGGTAAAAATCTATCATAAGATAGTTTTCTATTTAAAATACATAAATAATTTAGTTTATTCAGCATGAAATGGAGCTTAGTTATGTAGCATGAGGCTGTATATTCTGCAACACTGGGACTATCGGTGAGTCAACAGTGGGTCAAAGGAGTAGCAGAGATGACAGTTGCTCTTTAAAAATTATGATTTAAATCGAGTTGGTTTAAATCAAGCCTTTTTACTAGTGATTTAAATCATGATTTAAATTGTGATTTAAATCAACTTGATTTAAATCAAATCCACCCTGCTGAAAACTACAAATCCAAGAATTTCCACATAGCAAAGTAGGGGTAAAAGTTGAAACCCAACATAACCAAAGTCGCATAGGAAAAAACTCTATGCTATGGTGGTTCACACTACACACAAAGCCACAATCAAAAGCAACTCCTTTTTTGGCTTAAAGGAATGTCTTATTCCAGACTTTCTGCCAGATCAGGGGGTCAGCAACCTGCGGCTTCAGAGCCACATGTGGCTCTTTGGGCCCTCTGCTGTGGCTCCCTGTCAGGTGATCCTACCACTAGCTGGCCCTGCCCCTCGCCCTCCTCTCCCCATCACTCCTCTCCTGGCCTGAGAAGGTAAGGGCGATAGTGGGGGATGGAGAAGCAGCCAGGGGAGAGACAGAGAGATACAGAGAGAGGGGGAGAGAGTGGAGGGAGAGAGGAAGGGAGGGGGAGAGAGAGATATATCAAGATGATTTTATGGTTCCTGGTGTTTTTTAACAACTGGTTCTCTGCCCTAATGACCGGCTGGGTAGGCATGGCTAGGGGCGGTCTCATGTGACTGGTGGAAGTGAGTGACATCGAGTTGGCCACGCCCACCCAGGTTTTGTGGCTCCCGGTGTTTTCTTTTCTGTGGGAAACGGGTCCAAATGGCTCTTTGAGTATTTAAGGTTGCAGACCCCTGTTGCTAGATCCACGTTTCTCAACCTGGCTCTGAAATTCTGGGACGTAATGTCTGTAATTTCTAAAGTTGCAAAGTTTGAGAAACATTGTCCTAGAATATTATTCCAACCAACAGCCTTCTGAAACAGAAATGGAATAAAAAAAAAAATCTCCTTTTTGTAATTATAAAATTAAAGCATCTACAATCCGACAAAGAAATTAATATACAAGGAGTTATTGAATGCACAGGGAAATTTAAAATCTAAACAGGAATTGAATTCTCTAGGACTACAAGTGGACTGGTGGACCTACTTACAGATTCAATCTAAATTTAAGAAAGATAGAGATGGGAAAGGCATACATGTGGATCTACAAAAATTAGACAAAATTTTGATGGGACAAGAAAAAGGCATGATTGCAAAAAGTTATAAATTATTAATAAGATTGGAGATAGGTGAGGAGATAATCAAAGATTCAATGATCGCTTGGGGGAAAAATTTCGGTTACTCGATTCACTTAGACAAATGGCAAGGGATTTGGTGTGAGAATATAATGTCAGTAGTATCCACGGCATATAAAGAGAATATCTATAAGATGATATACAGGTGGCACCTTTCCCCCGATAGATTGGCTAAAATGTTCACTGGACAATCGGCGGAATGTTGGAAATGTGGGCAGGAAAGAGGCAGCTATTATCATCAATGGTGGACATGCCCGGAAGCAGTTAAGATCTGGGGAAAAATAAAAAAATGGCTTAATGAGATTGCAAACCAAAAAATTGATTGGGCACCAGAGATGTGCTTGCTCGGCTCCAGACCGGATAATATAAAAAAAGACTTATGGTACCTAGGCCTACACATCATCACAGCGGCGAGATTGATATACGCACAATTTTGGAAAAATAAAAATATCCCATCGGAGGAAGCAATTATAAAAAAGATTTTGGACTGTGCGGAAGCAGATAAATTGACTAAAAAATTAAAAGATAAAGATCTAACTCAAACATGTTTATCCTGGGAAAAATTATATATTTGGTTAGCGAAGAGAAAGATACAACCCAACTGAAAAGAGGAAAAGTATTTATTGAGAAACCTATATTATACTAACAAAGTGAGGTCGGATAGACCTAATTGATGTATAAAGAGATATAAGTCATTCTATCTCCCTCGGAATATAACGTACTTGCAGATATGTTTGTTATTTGTTATGTTGTCTTGTATGTTATTTATATGGTGTGT
This sequence comes from Pantherophis guttatus, assembly GCF_059756535.1. Taxonomy (NCBI): domain Eukaryota; kingdom Metazoa; phylum Chordata; class Lepidosauria; order Squamata; family Colubridae; genus Pantherophis; species Pantherophis guttatus. The sequence continues at coordinate 11,916,497 of NC_142070.1, read as the reverse complement.
TGTTATTTTTTTGTGTGTGTTTTTCAATGGAAAATGTAAATAAAGATTATTTTTAAAAATAAAATAAAATAAAATTAAAGCATCAACTTAAGAACAAAGCAAAGCACAAGAACATGTATTACATAGAAAGCCAGAATTGTTCAAGAAATTAAAGAATCCAAAGTCAACATGAAATCCTTACCTTTGTTAGGCCCATATAAGATTACAAAATAATATGCCTGCCATCTCCAGTTTTTTAACAGGTATATTTAACAAGTCAAATGAAAAGGGGCAAGAAGGGGGAACAAGAAGACTACAGGTAGTTCTCAACTTACACCCACAATTGAGCTGAACATTTCTGTTGCTAAGTGAGACAGTTGTTAAGTGAGGTTTGCCCCACTGTACAACCTTTCTTGCCACAGTTGTTAAGTGAATTACTGCAGTTATTTAGTAACAGCTTTGTATAGAACATCGCCACTTAGGGGGGGCCGAAAGCCCTAATAAGCAGGTATGTACATAAAAAGTATGCAGGCTATTGCTATAATGCATTGTAGGCCGCCCTGAGTCTACAGAGAAGGGCGGCATATAAATTGGATAAATAAATAAATAAATAAATAAATAAATAAATAAATAAATAAATAAATAATCACGGTTCTTAAGCGAATCCGGCTTCCCATTGACTTTGCTTGTGAGGAGGTCACAATTGTGATCACATGACCCCAGGACACTGTAACCGTCATAGATATGAGTCAGTTGGTAAGCATCTGAATTTTGTTCACGTGACCATGGGGATGCTGTGTGAAAAACGGTCATAAGTCACTTGTTTCAGTGCCACTGTAACTTCAAACGGACATTAAGTGAACTGTTGTAAGTCAAGGACTACCTGTCATTCCCATATCATGGAGTCTTGTTTAGCAACTGCCTCCTTTAGCAACTGTTTGCCAAACAGTTTGCTAAATTTTTATAATAATAAAAACTCAATCAAATGAGGTTTATTCTTAGCTAGGTCACACTGACCGGTCATACTGTACATTTCTGTAATTTAAAATCTGGGGTTTTTTGCTGCAATTTTGTTGCTTATTTAAATCTAGTAATTATTTAAAAAAAAATATATGGATGCAGGTCTCTGCACTTACTTTGATTACAGCCATTCGTTTAGCAATCATTTGAAGGTAACAGAGCAGCATGGGGGGAAAATGATTTTTGGCCAATTTTTGCACTTACAATTGTTGCAGCGTCCCCACTGTCATGTGATCAAAAGTTGGTGCTTGGCAAACGACACATATTTACAATGACTGCAGCATCCCTGGATCACCATTACGACATTCCCAGTCAGCTTCCAACAAGCCAAGTCAATGGGGGCACCTGGATACCACCTGATTCACTTTAAAAACTGTGGCATCTAACAACTGACTCATTTAACAACTGACTCACTTAGCAATGGCAATTCTGGTCCAAATTGTGCTCATAAGTGAAGGGCTACCTGTATTGTAGCATGTTTTTTTCTTTCTAAAACTGATTGTCAATTAAATTGCTACTGAAAAGCTACTACTGGAGGCATTTCAAAATAGGAAATGACTGTGGTTCATCATTCCATTCATTTGCATGTATTTGCTAAACTGGGGCGTTGTTATTTTATAGCAAACAGGGAACAACCCAGGTGAGCTGTATTTACATTTCGAAAATCACTTTATGCCTAAACAGGAAAACAAGTTTAATGAACCACAAGAACAACATACATTAGAAAGTTGAGACCTGACTTTCATTATGGAAAACTTTAGAAACCCTGGAAAAAAACGAGAGGATTAAAAAAAAAAAAAATCAGCCCTGCCAATAAAGCAGCAAAAATGTGAGATGCGCTTTTTGAAGAAGAATTTAAAGAAGAAACGGTAATAAAACACTGAACAATTTGTAGACTGATGGAAAATGAGAAACAAATTCCAATTGATGTAAAAAAACATTGGAAATTAAAGGAATTGTGGAGATGACAATCGAAGTGGAAATGCAAATGATAATCATCCAAGGGATGGAAAATGGCCTGGATAAAACTGATTTATCATTGGATTTAGAAAAGGTTTCTAAAGCCTTAAAAGAAATATTTGACGTGGTATAAACTACAGGTTGCCCTCGACTTACGACCACAATTGATCCCAAAATTTGTTATTAAGCAAGACAGTGAATTTTGCCCCATTTTACTATCTTTTTTGCAACAGTTGTTAAGTGAATCACTGCAGTTAAGTTAGTAACACAGCTATTAAATGAATCTAGATTCCCCTTTGACTTTGCTTGTCAGAAGATGGCAAAAAGTGATCCATGACCCCGGGACAGTGCAATGGTCATAAATATGAACCAGTTGCCAAGCATCCAAATTTTGACAATATGGCCATGGGGATGCTGCAATGATTGTAAATATGAAAAACGGTCATAAGTCACTTTTCTCAGTGTTGCTGTAACTTCAAGCGGTCACCAAACGAATGGTTGTAAGTCGAGGACTTCTTGTAAATCTAAATGGAGATTCAATTCTACAACAGCACCTGGATGATTTAACTATCAAAACTATCAGAAGGAAAAAGAGGAATATAAAATTGACTTTGAAATAAGTTTAATATAAGAAATACTTCTACAAAATTCTGGAAACCTTCCACAAACTTTTTGTTGATACTCGTATAGAAACAATAATTTGTGAAATGGGTGCTGTATTTATGAGAGGAAGTACATTATGCTTATACAGTAATTTTGTAGGGTGTGTGGGTATTTAATTTGCCTGCACCTGTTGCAAAGATAATTTGTGAGTCTCTTCTTTAAACATTTTTTCTAACTTTTATTTTTTGCGCTTTATATATTTTTTTCCTTTCTACTTTCTTTTCTCTTTCTGATTTCAGTTTACATGATCTTTTTATATTATTAAGCTCTCTGAAAAAAGAGATTCCAAAAACAAAGAAATTGCTACTACACAGACATGAGCTTACAGTTTCTAGGCATGAATTTTGTTTGACTCATATTATAAAGGATGCAAAATTTTGGGTGTCAACCACAGGAAGGAGAGAAGGCTAACTGGGAAGCTTACACCACAAGCATTCTTCAGCTAGTAGAGCATGAGAAAGCAGGACAATTTTCTAGTGTTACGAAACGAGACTAAAAGTAATAGCGTACACAGTTCCTTGACCCATTTCACTGGAAGTCGAATTAGTGGCAGGGGACAAAAAGGAAGATATAAGACAGAGTTTCTTAAAATTCCCCAAGCCCAACTCAGAAAAACCAGCATGTGTTAAAAAAAAAAAAAAGATATCAAAATCCCATCAAATAATTTGAGAAATAATCCCATTTCATGGCCCAGTATACGAATAGGATGGCTGTTAAAAAGATATTTTAAATTTAATAGCTGGAACAGTGGGGGTTGTACAGTGCGCCAGAACACACCATTGTAGCTGATTGGTTGGAGAGTGCTGGCTCCTGCTATCTGCACTGTGATTGGTTGCTGGAGGTGTGGAGGGGGAGGTTCCCTTTTTTCCCGCCTTTTTCTTCTGTGTGCCCTGTGTGCCATTTCACTTGATGATTTACCTCATGGTGTAATGATGTACCTATCTTGTTTACTGCAAATGTAGATCTAAATATATTCATTTACATAAAAACTGCAAGTTTGTGTCAGCCGTTCTGAATTCATTTGGATACCTGCTGTGCAATACTATATACCCTGACAATGGCAATTGGCCACACCTGCCATCTGCATTGGATGGATGGGGCCACAATACTGACAGGGGAAGTCCTAACTGACCAGAAGACTTGGATGGATTAGGAGCAGCAGGAGAGACAACTGACATGTGCCCCATGGCTGACACCTGACCAGCCACATGGTCCAACGACCATCTCAAGTGGTCCCCTTGATGAAGGATGCGCAGTTGTGTTCATTTCACATATGCCTATATTGTACCACCATAATAGAAATTTTTAAAAATAAAATACAGGTAGTCCTCAATTTACAACCATTCATTTAGTGACTGAAGTTACAACGGCACTGAAAAATGTGTCTTATGACCAGCTTTCATACTCATGACTGTTGCAGCATCCCTGTGGTCATGTGATCAAAATTCGGGCGCTTGGCAACTGGCATGTATTTATGACAGTTTCATTATCCCGAAGTCATGTGATCACTATTGGTAACCTTCCCAGCTGTCTTCCAACAAGCCAAATCAATGGGGGTGGGAGGTGGGGAGGGAAGCCAGATTCACTTAACAACTGCAAAATTCAGTTAAGAACTACAGTGATTCGCTTTTGCCAATTGTGGCAAAAATGAGGCACAATTCACTTCTGCTTAGCAACAGAAATTCTGGCTCCATCGTGGTCATAAATTGAGGACTACCTGTATTCTAAAACTGAACCAATTTTAATTTTTAACGCAGTCAATATCAATCACTATAAACTCTCAAATAAAAGCTCTTTGGGAATCCTCCATAATCCTCAAAATTGGAAAGGGTTCCCTAGAGGGAAAAAAAAGTTTAAGGAACACTGCAGCAAGAGAAGTAGCTATTTTCATTAAATATATAAACACAAAAGAGGTATTCCCTGCGAAGGAAATTCAATTTTCTCCAGATATTCTACCTTTCTATTTGGAGAATAGGTCACCCTGGGAGTTATTCTATTCCATCAAAACAAGACATCTGGAAATTAAACAATGGAACAATTCCGTTTTCCAACAGATTTTATTTATTTTGAGAAGACTTTGTATTTTATAAAGGTTGAGGCTGTAGCCAGCCTTGAATTTCAAAGAGAAGGCTGTGAATCAAAAACGATATCAGATTTAATAGGAAAGCAAATGTGTGTTATCTTTCCAATTTTAATCAGAGGTTTTTCTCATTTGTAAGACCGCAGGAAAAGGACTAAGTATATTGTTATTCCCAGATGAAATAGATTCTTGCATCAGTATCTGAATATATTACATAACAGCAACCCAAGTATCTGTATGAAAGTCAAAGGTAATATATTTTGCAAGGCAAGAATGAAACAAAGGTCAAAATATATTGGCTAAATTTAATCCCCTTTCCTTTCAGACCTGTACAGTACCTGGACCTTACAGAAGATCCCAGGTACTGTACAGCATTTATTAGTCAGAATTGGTACTACCAAATTCCTGGGGTTTTTTTATTTATTTTTTTTTACTAGGAACAAGGTGAACTCTTTATCATACCTGGATTTTGAAACAGAAGCCCTTCAAGCACTCTAAAAATATTCAAGAAAATCAACCAAGAAAAAACTGCTTATCCAATATACAAATCACCATTCATAAGTCACCCATTGAAAGGAAGTGTTCCCATCAATGCAGATGGCATGGTCTCTCTTGAATAAAACATAGTTGACACCATCACCCAAAACTTTCTTAGGATGAGAAGAAATCTGAATTTCATTACAAATAAATTCAGAAGTAGATGATGTGGTCTCTTGCGAATAAAACATAGTAGACACCATCAGTGCAGACTTTCTGACTGTGAGAAGACATTCATTACAAATAAATTTAGAAGTAAATATAATCAGTCTAGTTATTATAAAGTATATGGATTCTAAACTAAGACTCTAAACTTGATGCCAAAATGTCAAACCATGAAATCAACTGGTATGTCCCACAGAAACCTTCCACCATGGGGGGTGGGAGCAGGTGGAGGGGGGAATGGCTGAAGGGTCAGATCATGTTGCTGGTTTTTGTAGGCGTGCCCAATTGACATCGGGATAGCTTCCACAATATATTGTATAGTGGCCAAGATAACCCTGGTATGATGTATAACTATTTTTTCTACATTGCATTGCATTTTTTCTACAAAAGCATTCTACAGTGCTTTTCAAACAAGGTTTCTGTCATTCTTGTCGATTCTTTACTGCATTTTGATGAACTCTTGTAAACTATGAATTGCCCCATTAACTGCAGCAGGGGAAAATTATATCTATTTTTCTGCATTAATCTCAGAGTTGCCCTCATGCCCTAGGCATTTCCGGAGTGGAGTATCGAAACATACTGTAGTAGGGGCTGCCCTTGAAGCGTGTCTGGAAGCTTTAACTCTCGTGCAAAGTGAAACAGGGGTTGTGTGTGTTCCTAGCAACAAAATGCTACTTGACACTTCTGTTCTGCAAGCTGTATTGGTTCTGAGTTTGCTTCTGGGTTCAATTCAAGATGCTGGTTTTCATTTTTAGAGTCCCAAATGGCATGGGGTCAGGTTATTTGAAGGACCATCTCTCTCCTTGGTTACATCTACCTATCCATCAGGTCTAGCAAGGAACAGCATGTTATGGGTCCAATCTGCTAAAGACTCTATCTGAAGGGATGCAGGAAATTGACTTTTTCTGCACTAGACTTGCCCTGTAGAACACCAATGCCCCTCAACTCAACTGAGGTGAGATTAGCCTGATCCTATTACTTCCAGAAATCAATCAATCAATAATCAATTTATCCCTCTCTCCCCCTCCCTCCTCTCTCTCTCTCTATACATGCATACATACATATATATTCAGCAGGTGAGAATCCCATGGTAATAAGGAGCCCACAAAGTGGTTGTATTGGGAGATTTTGGTGCATTCTCATGATGAGATTTATATTTTATATTGTTTTAATGGTTACTTAAGATTTGTTTTGTTTGCTTTATTGTACGCCACCCATAGTCCCATCAGCCAGGTAGGCAACGATATAAATTTAATAAACAAACTATACTATAGTGAAGGTCACCTGCATCCTTCTAACCAATGCACATTTCCAATTGGATACTTGTCCTTTAAATAGAAATTTTATTTTTGATCCCAAGAGAGGCTCTGCCACAGCAGATAGGTTGCCAATCTTTACAGGAGGCAGACAACTTCACCAAGGTTATTCATGCAGCACTGATCTACAATGCCAATTTCAAATGTGTGGGATAAGATACTACTGTGCTTGTTTGCACCTGTGTGGTGCAGTGGATTCACCATGCATTTCCCAGCAGGGTTTTTCTTAAAGCAGTGGATTGCCATACTTAACTTTTCAAAGAGGAAAAACAACAACAACAATTCTGCACCTGGTTTTTAACTCCTGGACAACCGCCCAAAGCAAAGCAGCAAATATTTCAGCAGGTCATAAATTAAAAAAAAAAAAATAAATAGCCTAGGTCCCTTAAAATGCACTAAACCAGCTAGCCCAGATGAAATGCGTCTGAGATGTGCAAGGCAGCCTTGCCCTGGCACAACCCAAGCTCTTTGGCAGGCCGTCTTGTTTTAAAAGCGCCCATTCCACCCCAGCTTCTTCCATTCTTCCACCTGGCCAAACCGCTTCCCCGGGAAAGCTTTGGCCTAATAAATATAATCCCTGGAGAGCGGATTGCGTACTGAAGGGTGGATTTTTTTAACAGTCCTTTTAAGTCCTCTGGGGAGTAATGCAAAGACTGCGGTTCGTCCCAAGCTGGCTTGCAAGTCAAAACAACCTCGCTCCCGCAATTCCTCTCCCTTACGCGGAGGGCTCCATTCTCGGAATCTCAACCCGGACGCGATCCCCTCCCCTGGCCAGGCCCAGGACCCACTTAAAGTGAGTGGGGGAAGGTGGTGGGGGGGGGGGGGTCGTGGATCTCGCCTCCCTCCGCCGCTTAAGAGATCGCTGAATCATGCGGGAAAGGTCCGCTTATGGCGAGCTTTGCAAGTGCCGCTAAAGCGTACCTTTGGCCAACCTTTCCTTCCACGCTCCCGGACGACACTCCCCATCATCCCCTGCCGATTGGGCGTCGTCGCCCGGCTTATCATGAAATCGAGGCGCGGGGTGGGGAGGGAAAGAGAGATAAGCTGCGCCTTGCGCCGACCTTCTCGCGCACCCCTCCGGGGAAGCCCTCCGACTCACCTCGAGGATCTTGACCAGCACCTGGAGGTAGAGCTCCGAGATGCCCAGCGACAAGCCGAAGACGGACGGCAGCACGATGAGCAGGAACGCCAGGGCGAACCAGAAGCTCAGGAGCTGCAAGAAGGCGCCCAGCACCGCCTCCATGCTGGGGACGAGGGCCTGCGAGGCGCCACCAGCAAGCCAAGCGCCGGCGTCCCCGGCTCTCTCGTTCGCTCGCCGGCCTGCACAGGGACACCCCCCTCCAGGCGCGCTGGTTCAGTGGCAGCGCCTCTTCCGAGCTGCCTCCTTTTTCCTGGCCTCCCGCAGCTCCACCCACTTAACTCCTTCGGCAACGCCGGGCCGCCTCGGGCGCTGCCTGCAGCCGGGGACTGCGCAGGGTGGCTCTGGCGGGGAGCCACGACTGGCGCGATAGGACTCAAGGGCGACCCGGAGACGGACAGGCAGGCAGGCAGGCAGGCAGCTGGCTCCCCAACGGAACTCGGCCTCTCTCTCCTCTCCTGCATCTGCCGGCGAAGCCGCGCGTAAAGGGTTGCCTCCAGCGCGCATCGCGGGTGCGCCGCCGGCGCCGCCTTTTCCATTGTTCGCTCACGGCTGCATTGTGCGCTCGGCTCGACGGGAACGAACGCGGGGAGAAACGGATCAGCCCGCATAGATGGACGTGGGGAGGGAGGAGTCCTGGGCGGCGGAGCTATTCTGGAACTGTGCGTCTTGGTTACTCCAGCCGAGTTCCATGTTTGCAGGACTGAACCTGGAATTCGCACAGGTTCTGGGCTATAAAAATCACATTTTATAGGATGGGAGTAGAAGATGGGAGCAAGGTGGAGGAAGAAACTTGATTCCCATCTAGTCCTCATCCAGCTGTTTACAGGGGGTCCCTCGTGGTGTCTCCGAGCTTGTTTTGGTGCACACATTTCATTACCCAAACTAGGTAACATCATCAGTTTGGGTCATTGAAATATCTGCAAGAAAATAATTAAGCTCAGAGAGGACCTCTCATTTCAACCCTGAGCTACAAATATTCTCCTTTATTGCGGTGTTTACAGCCCAGATGTGCCAGCTCTCTAGCCAAGGGCTGGAGGCAACTCCAAAAATTAGATTACCCATCATTACACTGTGGATAAGCATGTGCTGTAAACACAGCTGTAGTGGAATTTATGAGCATTCCCAATCACCTGATTTTGAGGCAGAGCCTAAGTATTTCATGCACTGAGAATTAGTGGCTCATACATTTAAATAAGTACTGAAAGTAATACTTTTAGGTATGCTGCAAAGTGCAATACTTTATGAGCAAATATAGTGTCATCCAGCCAAAGCCACCAAGACTTCAGAATTAGGTTTTGTGTGTCATACGTTTGATGCAAAGTTGCAATTTGTGTGATGACAGAGGCTTAAGTAAACCTAAATGGATTTAGTCCTCCTTAATTCAAATTGCCTTTTGTGTATATTGCTAGTGGGAAATTTTAGCCCTTGCTCTACTTTCCTTACAAATGTTTTCAGAAAAGAAACCATGATCATCTGCTTGTGGCACCCAGTCATATGAATAAGTTATATTAAGTCTAATACCAAAGTATAATGATCATAAAAAGTGGCACCATAAATGTACATCTGTACATCTGGCTGAGCAGAAACCTTTTACAATGTCATGCTGAAAGCTGATAGAACTACTAAAAATGACACAGGTTCACAACTGTTAAGTAATAGGCAAACCTAGGAAGCCACGTGGATTACAGGTAGCCCTCAACACAATCTGAAGGCTCTGGTGGACTGGTGCAATAAAAGTAACCTGGTTCTAAATGGTAATAAAACAAAGGAGATCATTACAGATTTTAGAAAGAGCCGGCATAGTCATACTCCACTCAGTATCAATGCAGCTTTAGAGGTGGTCAACACTATTAAGTATCTGGGGGTGCAGATAACTAACAATCTGAACTGGTCTCACCACATGTCATCCTTAGTGGAGCGTGCAATCCAGCGTCTGCATTTCCTGTGTTGGATGAGGAGAGCACATCTTTTGCCTTCTTTCCTGGCCACTTTTTACAGAGGCACGATTGAGAGCGTTTTAACAAACTGCATCGCTGTTCGGTTTGGTGGCAGCAGTGCCTCAGATAGAAAGTCCATACAGAGAGTGGTAAGGACAGCAGAGATTATAGGAAGCTCGCTTCCTGTTATTTAGGATACTGCTTATAAGCGCTATGTGCTTAGAGCTCAAAGCATTGTTAGAGACCTTCACTTTTTCACCTGTTTCTATTGCTCCCCTCTGGGAGGAGGTTTCGAAGTATTTCTAGCAGGACTACCACAGATCCTGTAACAGCTTTGTTCCCTATACCATCCTTCTGGTAAACTCGCAAGATTCGTTTTTCTCGCCATGTACATGTATACATCCGAACTAGACTGTGTTTTTTCTCGGTGTCATATATGTGGGTATATGCATAATTTTGCACTTATTTATTTGGTCATGTTTATGTAGTGCAGGAGTGTCAAACTCACGTTGTCATGGTGGCATCACATAACGTATCAGGACTTTCTTCCCCTTCACTAAACTGGGCGTGGGTGTGGCCAGCGCATGACACATCCAGCCCACAGACTGGGAGTTTACCTGATGTAGTATATATTGGAGGTGGTGACCCTTTGAGAGCTGTATGCAACGAAATTTCATTTTAATGTATGCCGATTAGTGTACATTCAAAGTGACAATAAAGTCTGTCTATCTATCTATTACAACAGCACAGAAAAAAAGTGACTTGTGTCCAGTCTTCGCCCATAGAATCATCACAGCATCTCCAGTGATGTGATCAAAATTTGTGTGCTTGGCAACTGGCATGTATTTACAATGGTTGCATTATCCCGGGGGTCCTGTGACCATCTCCCTCCTTCTCAGCTGGCTTCCGACAAGCAAAGTTAATGGGAGAAGCCAGATTTGCTTAACAAACATGTGATTCATTTAACTGCAACAATCTGCTCAATAATCATGGCAAAACAGTGGTAAAAATCAGGTGTGACTCACTTAACCATGCTTAGCAATGGAAATTCTGGTCCTAATTCTGGTCATAAATCAAGGACTACCCATAAGCCAGGGGTCTGCAACCTTAAACACTCAAAGAGCCATTTGGACCCGTTTCCCACAGAAAAGAAAACATCGGGAGCCACAAAACCCTTCCCGTGCCTGACTATTTCTCGAGCGGCCAAAAAACTAGCCTATGTAGTTGAATTAAATGTTCTGTTTTCTTCTGAAACTTTTTTCTTCTCTTGGATTTATCCATGGTTGGCCTACCGGGGATTGAAAAGCTCAATAAATCCTGTGCTGGCGGGTGTTGCACATTGGCGGTTGACACATATTTTGAATGACGGAGCCGCAGCAGAGGGGTGAAAGAGCCACATGCGGCTCCAAAGCCGCAGGTTGCTGACCCCTGCCATAAGCCATGACATGATTTGGTTTTGGAATAGGTAGGCTTCCATATTGGTCTGTAAACCTTATTCACAGCTTAGTACATTACATGAACCCGCATGAGTTTGCTATGCAATCCAGTCTTTGGTGTTGTTTGATCCTCATCAGTCAATTTCATCACTTTGACTTCCTTTTAAGAAATCTGATGATTCCTAAATTTAGGAGAACAGTGAAAAATCTCTGCCAAAAGGCAGCATTTAGGCCTTTAAATCTCTGTAATCCTCTCTCTAAAGCAGCAGTCACCAACTGGTGGTCCGTGGTCTGCAAGAAAATTTTGGTGGTCCACAGAAAAATTATTTGCATTTTTTATATTGCATTAAATCAGGGGTCCTCAAACAAAGGCCATTGGGCCGGATACGTGCAATGAAAGTTTGTCTTGCTGCACCCTTCAGGATCTTTTTGTATGGGTCAGAGGGGGGGCAGATTTTTTTTTTTTTAATTGCACTTTATATGCCGCCCTTCTCCCGAAGGACTCAAGGCGGCTTACAAGATAAAAATTCAACAATATGAATTAAATATAAATTAAAATCCAATTAAAATTAATTAAAATTATTACAATGTAAAAACCCCCCTCAACGGGTCAGTCCATTTGATGAAAAAGCCACGTCTTCAGTTCCCGGCGTTTCCCTGTCACACAAAATTCCAACTCAGGGTCTGCTTTGGCCTCCTGATGTGGGGCTTTGGGCGAAGGCTGGAGGGAAGCACCGCTGGTGACGAAGAGCCGGAGGGCCTTGTTACATCATGGCCTGGAACTGGTTGACCATCTCAGCCCGCTGAGCCTCCAGGCGCAGGTACCTGGCCTGCATTCCCACATGTCTTCCCTCTGCTTGGAAAGCCTATGCTCCTAGTCCTCAGTGAGGTGCTTCTGCTGAGCTTCCTTCTCAGCCAGATCCAATTTGAACTGAGCTGTTTTGCCAACTCTTTCTCATGGTGGCTGCTTAGCTCCAACAACTGCTTCCTGTCGGGGCCCTAAGGAGCCCGGGCGGGCAGGCAAGGAGTAGTAAGTAGAGGCTGGCAAGGCGGCCCTCGATGTGAGTGACATCAAGTTGGCCACACCCACCTAGTCACATGACCACCTTGCCACGCCCACCCAGCCAGTCATTAGGCAGATCATATTAGTGGTCCGTGGGATTTAAAATTATGAATTTAGTGGTCCCTGAGGTCCAAAAGGTTGGTCAACCCTGCTCTAAAGAGAACCCTGCAAATTATTCCTTGCTGTTCAGGGTAGAATGAGAAAATGAGACACCTTCATCCTTAGTTTGAAAAGCACATGGAAATCTACCCTCACTGAAAAGCCATGGGGATCAAATCTCTATTCCCCTATTTGTTTGATCCAGTCATATCCATGTGCATCTTTCTTGCACCTTTGTTTCAAAAAGCTAGGGAGAGAAAAGCTACCTATCCTTGGCAAATATTTTTCCAGGGTAGTTCAGATTTCACTCACCTAAGCATCTGCCCTTGTCAAAGCCAGGAGCTGGCAAATTTTTCTTCAGGTCTATAGAAGCAGATGGAAATGAAGCTTTGAGAAACATGTCCCAAAGATGCTTTTTCAAGAGGCAACTGGACTTTCTTTGAAGACATTTCGCTTCTCATCCAAGAAGCTTCTTCAGTCAAAAGTCAGCTCTAAAATTTTGGTCGCGAGTCGAGGACTACCTATAGAGAAGCTCTGAAAGAGAAGCAGATAAAGAGATGCCTGGAACTACTGGAGGAATGCCACAGTGTTAATGGGTTAGAGCAGGGGTCGGCAACCTTAAACAGTCAAAGAGCCACAAACGTCCTAACCGGAAGCCCCCTGTTCAATTCTGGAGCCGACCGGAAGTCCGGTTCCCCCACCATAGAATCTCCTCCTGCGCGGCGTCCTTTTTCCTCTACCTGTCCTAACCGAAAGCCCTATCAATTGTGGAGCCGACTGGCAACAGGGAGCCGCAGCAGAAGGATGAAAGAGCCACATGTGGCTCCAGAGCCGTGAGTTGCTGACCCCTGGGTTAGAGCCACTATTAAGATCTATATTGTGACAGTAAGGGTGATAAAGCAGCCATATTTCCCAGCCCTTGTTGCATCTGCAAATAGATGTCCAGCAGTCTTGTTCTGGGTGACTCAAGTCCTTTTAGGAATGAGCAACTCAGAGGTTTCCCTTCAAGACCATGCAGAGAAATTTGAAAGCCATCTGATGGATAAAATACATGCACATACAAATACAAAAAAATGATAAGAGTGGCTTCAAAGGAATGATTTCTACATGCAGAGCAGTAAAAGGTACAAGGCCGAGATCTGTTAAGAATTTTAACCGACTGTAAAATGTCTCGTACACAGCAAAAAAATGTTCCTAATCTGAATAGTCTTTTATAATGCAGTTGTTGGCAAAACCCTGCCATAGAAGATGCTAAAGTTCACTTCTTGTACATTTATCTGCTTCCTCATCAAAATATAACTGGTGGTTAAACCAGCATAAAAATGCTGATTAAACAAGCAGTTATTTATGTACCTTGGCCTTTTTTTTCCCCACTCAGTGGCACAGATTTTCTTATTGTGCTCCAGAATTTAGACTCCCAATGACCTTCCATCAAGGAAAGATTGAAATTCTATGCTCCTTTCTCCACTAAATATCACAGGATTTCATTTCAAATAAATAAGCACAAATCAAAACAATTGCTATGTACATGGTTATATTGTCCATTTTTCCTAAATCTGCATATATAACTCCAGAGGAATCTATTTCATATATGAAAAAGA